>NC_071354.1:182704910-182872410 GCF_943734655.1 Sabethes cyaneus | reverse complement strand
GGAATTTTCGAAAATACTAACTGTACTATATATAATAACCCGACTAGCACAGTTGTTATAAACTAGTTGTGGCAACCGATTAATAACTAATTTCATTCATTAACAGGTTGCAGCAACCATAAATGACAAAAATGTGCTACTTGAGAACCCCTTGAATAATACTCCGAACCCGTAATAAAAATTCACACTGAAAACATAGAACAAAATGAAATATATTGGCCAGCAACCCGTAAGCAAGAAACTGCAACTTTTAATCCGATTTAATTCAGTATATAAATTTCAAATTCAAAAGGCATCGTGACACTCGTAGCGTGGTTTCCAATACTAAAGATGGGAAAACTAAATTATGGAATATTTTAAACTCGCCTGTCCTGATACTGCGGCAGCTCGAATCGCACCGAAAGGATGCTGTGTAAATTTTGTTTATGCACACCATGCGATGGCTGTACTGTGTAGCTGTACCACTGGCTGGCTGTAGCCGAATGAAGTCAAAGATTGTCGATACACACAGCAACGAACGGTGCGGCGACAGTTTGGCAGCAGCGGCTTCTACTAGCACAGCACCCAGAACCCGTGCGGTTGATTGGTAGCTACAGTTCCCCCACAATTATGGACCATTTAAGCAAAAGTATGAGTTAAAACAATCAATTCTAGTGCAATCAATTCAATTTCCACGGGAATTATGCTTATATTAGGACTCATAAAATACACAATTATGGATCACTTTTGGGAGCGGTTCCAACTATGGAACAATTTTCATCATATTATGGATCAAAATAAAAATGCACTTTTTGCAGCGAATTCACTCAGTAACATGTTTCAAATCGTTCGTATGAAAGACCTTGTGTGGCCTTTGGTCTGTTTTAAGATGTCTGCCGTCCTTCTTCGGAGACACTAACCGACCAGGCTTTAGGAGTGCTTTTCGCGATTTCACGACTGATTTTTTGTTCTCGAAAGAGAATCATAGGCTCACCAGCTGTGTTGACTCCAAAACGACTAGTATTGGATGATCAGCATCTTTGGCTCGAGCAGCACGTTCCTCACACACAGTATTGGATGAGGTTTTCTTTTTCCGAATTGTTCCTAACGATGTAGGTACAGTGGACTTTCGGAAAAGTTAATCGATTGGGAATTAGGTCGACTTTTCCGAAATATTAACTTTTCTGAGTAGTCTTAAAAATTGTTGAAAATGATATTAAAGACAAAGCGAAAAACAGTTTTTCGGATTTAGGAAACACATATTAATGTATGTGGAAGATGCAATGAAACGAAATATGTCGCTCTAGATCTCTATAAAGTAATACTAGTTCCTTTCAGTGAGTTTAAAATAGTTATACTAGTTTGCTTTCGTTCTTTCGTAATCGTAAATTTGATAATGCTCAAGTGTATTTTCTGTTCCCTGCTGTTCCTTCTTTTGCATTTAAGGTTCAAACACGCGTCATTGATTTTTGAAATTTAAAAAGCAGTTTTTGTACTCAAAACAAAAGTTATGTTAAGGAAAAAAGGAAAAGGAAAAAATTAACTTTTTAGATTCTTGCATGAGAGTTAACATTCGCTTAACTTTTGCGATGTACCGTTGCATATGAACCATCATAGCGCTTTATCGCCTTACGTAGCTTTCCTGTCCAGCGTACTTCAGAAACAGCATTTTCCAAAGACTCAGTTCTGTACAGCTTCTGTTTCTGTTTAAAAAATGTTTGTAATAGATGATAAACTGTTTAAATTTGTAAAAATAACATTGGAATCAAAGTGATCCACAATTGTGAAAAATTACTTTGTTTTGGTCCCTATTATGGCTCACTTTGAAAATTACTTATTTTTACAGGAAAATCGTAGGCAACCACCAACATTTCGCTGAATCGTAAAGAACTTAGCTTGAGCTTTGTGTACGAGTCATTTTTCACTCGAAAATTTGTGATTATTTGTGATTATGAAACCTTATGAATGAGGAACGTACTACTTATGTTGATTGAAAACAACGACAGACATTTTGATAGATTCTCGATAACAACATTGTACGCTCATTAAAAAAAGCATCAATGTCGGCATATTTTGTTGCAAAAATGCTTCATACTTTCAAACAGTTTGTTTAACTAAGTTATTTAACTGGAAACACGAAAGTGATCCAAAATTGTGGAGGGAGTGTATTGGATTTCCTATCGGTAAATATATTTTCTATTCTTCGTTGCGAGCGGACAGGATGCATTTTTTTGCCATACTTTGACTTTCACCAATCGTGCAATGCCATTAGTAAATTGCATACGGACCAGATTGCATTATACTCGCACGGCGACTATGCAGCTTCTGTAGTGCGGTAGCGTACTCAGGCAGGATACGTTCTGATCTATGCGTGTGAATATTCTTTGTGGAAAAAATTTTCACATTTAGGGAAGAGTCACAATTTTTGAAAGGTAAAGCCCATTGCAGGATGAGAAATTGAGATTGTTTTTATAACTAGATTAGAAGTAATCAAAACATTGTGATCAATTTGCATGGATTAAAAACAAAACTAGTCTCAACCTGCAGTAGCATCTCTTAGAATTTTGTAGTTACCTTTTTCCACGGAATCCTGTCATGGAATGTGGACGAAATGAATAAAATAATTTTAATCATAACCAGCAAACCAGCAAATATTAAAACCTGACATTCTCAATTAAAATCAAACGTTGTGTATCGATCAGCTCAGGCAGCAATCTGTGTCAGCAATTTCTATATTTTCCAATTTTACGTTACCGTACATGATGATATTTTAATATTCTCTCTTTTCGGAAATCTCCTCTAATTTCAGTCAATCGTGATGTATCCGCCACCGTCGCTCTACACTTGCACGGCCCGGGTTTGGCTGCGTGAAATAGGATTCTCGCTAACGTACGGTGCACTGATGCTCAAAACGTGGAGGTAAGCGTGCATTCGGCATTGGAAATCCGGTATATAATTCGAGAGACAAATACCGAACCGAGCACCAATTTACGCTTCTGTGTAAAATGGGTTTAGCGGCAATGGAAACGGTCCGAATCCAATTTTGCCGGGAATACTGTTCCCAAATGAATGAATCTGGTTTAATTGGATAAGATTACATGATACGACATTTTCCAGCAAAGAACTGAAACTGAGCTGGAAATTTTCGTTCGGTATGCCAAAATTCGGATGCATTGATGCATCCGTAATCCACTGGTATTATGGATATTAAATGAACGAACGTTTTTGCCTATCAGTCCAAACGGCCTCGGCTGCTAATAGAGTTTTCTACTCGATCCACTCTTGCTACAAGTCGTACTTACTAATTTATTAACATTTCATTTGCTTCTCCGACAGGATATCGGTCATTTTTCGCGTTCGTTCGGCGAAAGCCGTTAAAATCACCGATGCATATCTGCTGAAGAGACTCGGAGTGCTGTGCGGCTTCGTAGGGATTGCACTGCTGGTGCGGACACTGGTGGCACCTCCGGTAGTCATCGTTGGCCGTACGGCAGACCACCTGAAAGCGTTCCTCTGTAAAACCGACTGGTGGGATCACACGTTCACGTCAAGTAAGTAGTGCACATTATCCCTGCGGTGCTAGAGAGCCCGCCCAAAAAGTGGATCCAATCACAGCCAACGATATCGGTGTGGGGCTCTACAATCTGTTTTTTCCCTTTTCCAATTAGTGATTTTTGTAGTCTTATGGTCTCGTTATGTAACAAAAATACTTTTCAATACAAATAATTAGAGGCAAACCAGTCGCAGGCTGAAAGCGCCTAAAATAAAGAATCTCGTTTAAAAGTTACGGCAAAAACTGTGGGGTCACCACAAGGGAAGTGCATCGTTGTACGAAACTTTAAACCCGTTTTTCTCGATACCATGTTTTTTTAGCTGACGGTACGTGTATCTCAGAATCTAGTGGTCCGATTCGACTGAAATTATTGTCCAGCATGCAAAAACGATTTATCTAAATTGTTACGTAGCCGTTTTTTTTATATCTCAATTTTTCAATTTTTTATAAGCTTTCAATTGGCGATTGTTGATGAAAATATATCTTTCTTTTGGAAAAATTGCCGCCATTTTGGTAATTTTTAGAATTTTAAAAACCGCTACTTAGTTACTTACATATACATTTTAGGCACAAAATCGCATAGCAATACGAAGCAAGTCGCGCTTAATCGGATGTTATCGTATATGTATACTTATATAGTCGTAACGATTAAAATTATTTCTAACTTGCTGAGTACCCGATCTTACTCGGGGTGTCTTTGTCTCACAACCACTTGTACATCAGTTATTGTAATCAAAATGCTTATAAGGCAAAAATATTAAAATATAGTTTCTCTTTTAGAAGCTCCTCCCCATTCGTCAGCTTCACCTCTTCTGTCCACCCGGCCACTTGCACATCTGTTTTCTTTACGGAAATCCCTATAAAACCCTATGAAGAAAGAGAAACAATTTTTTCCTATTTGCACCTTCCGCTTTGAACAACGGCCATCCCACCCTTAGGAACTGAATAGTTTTGTTATTGTACTTTTATGATAACATTTTTTTATTTATTTACTAGCTGACCCGACAAACTTCGTATTGCCACAAATTCACCTGTGTTGTACATAAATCATGAATCTCGGATGATCTTTGTCACAATCTCGAGTTTTGCAAGCCCCCCAGTGGGCGGCGCTTCCGACGGCGGGTCACCGGCAACACTCGCGACCGTCTCGTCCTGAATGATCTAGTGTTACTATAGATAGTTTTTGTGGTCTTGTATTGACTAATGTTTTATGGAAGAGTCTCGAATTTCTCGAGTTCGATTAGTTTTTGAGTTTCGCAAAATTTTCTGTTTTATTTGTATGAGAGTCCATATCCCCCTACCACAGGGGTGAGAGGTCTCTAACTATCGTAAAATAAATTCAAGACTCCAAAATCTCCCACATGCCAAATTTGGTTCCATTTGCTTGATTAGTTCTCAAGTTATAAGGAAATTTGAATTTCATTTGTATGGGAGCTCCCCCCCCCCCCTCTTAAAGTGGGGAAATCCATAGAAAATATACCATAGAAAATATTCTTACCTACAAAAACACCCACATGATAAATTTGGTTCCATTTGCTTGATTAGTTCTAGAGTTATGAGGAAATTTGTATTTCGTTTGTATGAGAGCCACCCCTCTTAAAAAGGTAAGGGGTCCTAATTCATCATAGAAAAAATGGTTGCCTCCAAAAACACCCACATGCCAAATATGGTTCCATTTGCTTGATTAGTTCTCGAATTATGAGGAAATTTGCATTTCATTTGTGTAGAAGCACCCCCTCCTAAAGTTGGGAGGGGTCCTAATTCACCATAGGAAATATTTTTGCCTCCAGAAACCTCCACATGCCAAATTTGGTTCTATTTGCTTGATTTGTTCTCGAGTTATGAGGAAATTTGAGTTTCATTTGTATAGAAGCCCCCCCTCCTAAAGAGGGTAGGGGTCCCAATTCATCATAGAAAAAAATTTTGTCTCCAAAAACACCCACGTGTCAAATTTGGTTCCATTTGCTTGATTAGTTCTCGAGTTATGAGGAAATTTGTATTTCGTTTGTATAGGAGCCCCCCTCTTAAAGTTGGGAGGGGTCCTAATTCACCACAGAAAATATTCTTGCCCTCGAAAACTTTCACATGCCAAATTTGGTTTCATTTGCTTGATTGGCTCTCGAGTTATGAAGAAATTTGTATTTCATTTGTATAGGAGCCCCCCCTCCTAAAGTGAGGAGGGGTCACAGTTCATCATAGAAAAAAATTTTGTCTCCAAAAACACCCACGTGTCAAATTTGGTTCCATTTGCTTGATTAAATTTCGAGTTATGAGGAAATTTGCATTTCATTTGTATAGAAGCCTCCCTTCCTAAAGTGGGGAGGGGTCCTAATTCATCATAGAAAAAAATTTTGTCTCCAAAAACACCCACGTGCCAAATTTTGTACCATTTACTTGATTAGTTCTCGAGTTAAGAGGAAATTTGTTTTTCATTTGTATTGGACCCCCCCTCTTAAAGTGGGGAGGGGTCCTTATTTACCATAGAAAATATTCTTGCCCTCGAAAACTTTCACATGCCAAATTTTGTTCCATTTGCTTGATTAGTTCTTCAGTTATGAGGAAATTTGTATTTCATGTGTATAGGATCCCCCCCTCCTAAAACGGGGAGGGGTCCCAATTCACCATAAAAAAAAATTTTGTCTACAAAAACACCCACATGCCAAATTTGGTTCCATTTGCTTAATTACTTCTCGAGTTATGAGGAAAATTGTGTTTCTTTGGTACAGGAGTCCCCCCTCTTAAAGTGGGGAGGGGTCCTAATTTACTATAGAAAATATTCTTGCCCTCGAAAACCTTTACATGCCAAATTTTGTTCTATTTGCTAGATTAGTTGTCGAGTTATGCGTAAATTTGTGTTTCATTTGTATGGGAGCCCCCCCTCTTAGTGGGGGGAGGGGTTTCTAACCATCACTAAAACCTTTCCTGGCCCCAAAAAACCTCTACATGCATATTTTCATGCCGATTGGTTCAGTAGTTTTCGATTCTGTAAGGAACATACGGACAGACAGACAGACATACAGAGAGGCAGAAATCCTGCTTTATAGGTATAGATTAGTTTAGTACTGCATCCTATCCTGCAATCTGAAGCATGCCATATAAAGCTGACCATGAGAAAAACATGGTGTTCTCAGATCAACTCCACCCTGTTTGAATGTTTGCCCCTGTAACTCAAATAGAGTCGGCCAACAACACTTTGCACTAATGATCGAACGCTTTTTCTACGGGTCACTTAGATTCAGTGCATAATTACACTTGACAAACCTACAGCTGCGAACATTGCAGTTTAGTGTTTCGTATTGTGGTTTTTCCTGTTGTACGGATAAATTGTTACAGTCATGTGGGCGTTACTCCCTCCTTCCTGTCAGCAACATCCGACCATCAACTTCCCCTTTTGTCCCATCGTCACTTATGGGAGAACCGTGCAAACATTTCGGAACCTCCTGTTATGACCACCACTCCCCTTTTTCCTGTTATATTTCCTGTTATGACCACACCCCTCCTCCCTGCTTTTTGTTAACTCCCCAGTGCTTCTTTTTTGTCCAGGAACAGGTGTGCCAAGTTTGATGAAGAACCGTCCAGGTATTTCGGATTTATGGTTTCCTTCCTCTCTTATCAATCCCCCAGTGCTGATTCACGTATATCAAGGAATATGTGTGCCAAGTTTGGTGGCGATCGGTCAAGGCGTTCTGAAGTTATGGTGGAACATATAAACTCACGCTCACTTTAATATATATAGATCACCTATATCGCCTCCAAAATAGTACGGATATGCCAATTTTGCACATCAAATACGATTTATTAGCTATATCTGTATGTAATGTTGATTTTTATTTCTTACTAGCTGATTGCCCGATCTCACTCGGGCCACTCAGTCATTGGACATCTATTTTTGCAACGAAAACTCTCATAATTAAAGAAACAAACCCCTTTTCTTTCATTTGAATATGTCTACTCCCTTTGTCAGTTCCTCTCACGTTGTCCCCCGACTACTTGTAAATCTGTCTTTTTCTCGGTAACCTCTATAAATCAACACAAAACCTTTTTCACGTTTTTGAATCTCCTCCTTTTTAATGGCCACCCTATTGCCCCTTTCAGAAATGAAACAACTTTTACAACTGCTATCGTTTCAAATGCAAGAGAAACACACTCCATTACCCATTCGAACTGTTCTCTGCCCTGATAAGAGACCGTCTTCCTCTTTTGGTAGCCCTCCGGTGCTGATTCTTTTATGGTAAAAACATGTGTTTGACAAACGACGTTTGATGAAGAACAGTCCAGAAGTTCCGGAGTTATGGCGGTACATACATTCATACTCACGTTCCTCGTCCCCCTACATATTGGTTCTTTCCCAGTCAGGTCCCTCTTTTGTCACGTAGATAATTATGCATCGGTTAGCTTAATAAAAATCGCTATAATGGAAAAAACAAAGATTTATTTACCATATATTCCTCCTCGGTGCAACCCCCCTCTTTTCTCAAAATCAGTTGCACAACCGCAATCGGTTTAAATGCAAGAGAAACGCAACCCCTTTTACTTATTTAGATCTCTCCTCCCTTGTACGGCTTTCCGGGTCCCAGTGCTGATTCCCTAATACCAAGGGACATGAGTGCCAAGTTTGATGAAGAATTGTCCAGGCATTTCGGAATTATGGCTTCCTCGCTGTTATGAACCCTGACCCGGCTCTTCTTGTTAACCCTTTAGTGCTGATTCCCTTATGTCAAGGAACATATATGCCAACTGTGGTGAAGAACCGTCCTGGCATTTCGGAGTACCCCCCCCCCCCCCTTTGCCAGTTACGACCCCCCTTCTTATCAACCCCCCAGTACTGATTCCCTTATAACCAGGAACATGTGTGCCAAGTTTGGTGGAGATCGGTCAAGACGTTCTGAAATTATGGTGGAACATACAAACATACTCACGCTCACTTTTATATATATAGACTAGCTGACCCGACGAACTTTGTATTGCCACAAATTAAACTGTGTTGTTCATAAATCGTGAATTTCGGATGACCTTCGTCACAATCTCGAGTTTTCAAAGTTTCTGAGGAGTTCAAGGGTGATTTAATATACAAATTTTGCTCACAGTAAAGTAGAAAACAATGTTTTATGGAAGAGTCTAAAATTTCTCGAGTTCAATTAGTTTTTGAGTGACGCAAAAATTTCTGTTTTATTTTTATAAGAGTCCTTATCCCTCTACCACAGGGGTGCGGGGTCTCAAACCATCATAAAAAAATCCTGTCTTCAAAATCCCTCACTTGTCAAATTTGGTTTCATTTGATTGATTAGTTCTCGAGTTATGAGGAAATTTGTATTTCATTTGTGTAGGAGCTCCCGTCCTAAGGTGAGGAGGGGTAATAAATCATCATAGAAAAAATTCTTGCCCCCAAAAATCCCCACATGCCTAATTTGACTCCATTTGCTTGATTAATTAACTTGTATTTAGGGGGGCTCCGTAGCCGCAAGGTTACCGAGTCTGCTTTGACAAGCGAGTGGTCGTGGGTTCGAATCTTAGTAGAATCAAGCCATTCGATGTCAAGTCCCAAGTAACATTTTTGTTGTATAAGAGCTTATTAAACTGTTGTACAGCTGATTCACGTAGCACAAGTGCTTGATAAGCTATTGTACAACAAAAATGTTACTTGGGGTGACTTTAGCATGGGTTTATTCTCAGGCCCCTCCATTTACCCTTCCTTCGTGCTGAATTCTATACCCTCTGAAGCCTCTTGACAGTGCAAATGTCCCTCCTATAGTTAAGTGTACTGGTCAGAGGTACGAATGAATCCTCGCCAGGGACGGCTATAATATGGGATAATGCTGGCAGCGAGGAATAAGTGGGTAAAGTAGATTAAGCTTTGAAGGAAGGGTAAACCCCAATACACGCAAGCACGCATAAAATTTAATAAGCATATCGCTCACTCAATAGCGATTATAGCAAAAAGAAATGCAGTGCAGGTCATACAGCAAACAACCGGGCGATATTACAATAGATCAACTATACTGGTCGCAGTAATGAGTCCACACATGAAAAAAAAACTTGTATTTCATTTGTATGGAACCCCCGTCTTTAAGGGGGGAGCGGTCATAATTCCCCTCCGAAAGAGGAGAGGGGTCTCAATTCACCATAGAAAAAATTCTTATCTCCAAAAACACCCACGTGCCAAATTTGATTCCTTTTGATAGATTAGTTCTCGAGTTACGAGAAAATTTGTATTTCATTTGTATGGGAGCCCCCCCCCTCTTAGTGGGGGGAGGGATCTCTAACCACCGTAAGAACCTTCCCCGGCCCCAAAAACCCCTACATGCAAATGTTCATGCAAAGTGGGGGGGCGGTTATTGGTAGCTACGCTTAACAAGTAGTCGTTGCGACTACTAGCTTTTGTCCAATGCTGGAAGGTACATGGGTCGAACCAAGCTATAATTTGAGATTTTAACCGGATTCGAACCCACAACACCCGCCAGGGCATGTGGATCGGTGGTACTCATGTACCTTTGAACCGCAGAGGCGCTGGATAAAAGGAGACTGCACAACCCCCTTATTAAGCTAGCGACGTATCTGGTTGGGTTACAGACACAAATT
This sequence comes from Sabethes cyaneus, assembly GCF_943734655.1. Taxonomy (NCBI): domain Eukaryota; kingdom Metazoa; phylum Arthropoda; class Insecta; order Diptera; family Culicidae; genus Sabethes; species Sabethes cyaneus. The sequence goes on along the minus strand of NC_071354.1, from coordinate 182,862,299 downwards.
GTGCCTCTTCCTCCGTCTAATGTAGAAACCACCGACCGAGAAGTTTTAACCTAACTTGTTTTTACTGGCAGGCAGCGTTGCCAACCTTCCAGATTTGTCTGGATTTTCCAGACTTTTTGATGCCTAATCAGACAAAAAAAGACGTTTTCCAAACATTGTCTTCCATTGGAGCAAATGGCAGCCAGACTTTTCCAGACACTTTTATTCTCGTTTTCCAGATTTTCGTAAAAACCGGTTGGCAACGCTGCTGGCAGGACGCATTTTCAGGTTAAGACTAAAAACACAAGGTTGGTTTATTTTATAGGAACTTTCCCAGAAAACCCGCGCTAAGAATTGCACCTAACACGCTGACAGACGAACAGCGTCACGCGTAGTACCTTGTAAATCGCAAGGGCCTACACAGTGTCGTCGTCCTGCCAGTAAAAACAAGTTATATCAATGTCCCCTCCCCCCCCCCCCTCACCTTTCCGCTCTTCCTCCACCATTTCAAAAATAAAATCATTACTTTCCCCTACCTTCTCTTCCTAAATTGTAGAACCACCGTTTCAAAAAATATTAATTAAACCCCTTACCGGTTTTTTTTTTTCGAGGATATTTTCTAAGCAACAACTTTGTTGATAAAGAGACTAAAACAAGTTAATTTTGATGATTTTTAGGTAATTGTAAACGATTTTTTTTCTTCATTATCAATCAGTAATTAAAAATCATTTCATAAAATTTTCGCTTAAAATTAAAAGAAAATATAAAAAATATTTGCGATGAGCTACATCTCAAGAGCAAATTAAGAATCTGAAATCAAAAACTGAAATGCATTTAGTTAAAGGAATGCAATTGAACATTAAGCAATAAGCCAGCTGCCGGCTGGTTCATTGCTTAATTCTCTATTACGCAGTGTTGATGGCAACTGTGTCTATTTCTAATGGTTTGTTAATTTCAGCAGAATTTTCGAATGGCGGCACCAGTCGTTTTATGGACAGGGTGGGCTCTAAAACACTTTGATGATAAAAGAGCTTTTATGACGGTAATTCCAATAGAAAGAGAAATGATAAAAGAAAATAATGAAATTGTAGATTTTCTTCACACTGACAGACAATTCCCATAAAAGGAATGCCAAATACGCAAACGAAAAAGCGGTGAAAAAAGGCGCTGTAAAATTTGCAGTTTCTTCACTCTCTAGTTAGTGCTGAAATAAATGTTACAAAAACTAATTTGAATTACGCTAATTTTATTCATAAGACAAGAGACAAGAATATATGCAGTTCATGCAATGATAGTGATTTAATACCAGTTTTATATGCTTGTATGGGATTACTAATTTATCTTTCGTACTAATTTCGTAGTAAATTACTAATTTACTTTCGGCTTAAGACGATTAAGAATTTTACTTAATACTTGATAAAACTAATTTTAGTTTCCTGAACTCTTGCTGAAGTATTAGCCTTAGTAATGAAAAATGACATTCTTTTCCTTAAATAAATAGAAGAAAACTGACAAAAAATACCTTTGGCAATGGAAACATTAAACGATAGGTCCCTTGAACAGAGATAACCTTGAATATCGTTGGCACCATAATTTACTACCAACCGACACAGCCAACATGCTATCGGCTTTCACTAATACTATTGTTTGTGATTTCTTCTATCTTTTTCCGTTGGATTTTGATCGCGCTCCTGCTGTTGTCCGGCAACAACAAAAAACATCGACTACCAACCGGCAACCATTCTTCATCGATAGTGGAAGTACTGTTCCTGGCGTGGGGAGTCCGGCTTTGCATCATGGTGCGAAAGGCACCTTCCGAGTTCAACGAAAGTCGTTTCATCTCTATGGCAATCTACAACGAATTCCTGCTGACGTGCTTCCTCAATGTGTCAATGTAAGTATAAATCTGTTCTTGTACTCCCCGGGTGAACCAGCAGCACTCATGAGACGAAACCATAAATCAATGCCTGCTACCAGTCGATATGTAGACAGCTTCAGTTTTATTTCGTACGGCAAAGAGGAAATCCTCAGCAAATTAAAACCTGCCCTCTCAGTGACCCAATTTATCTCAAACAGACGCACTTTACTGCTTCTAAAGCCTGCCTTGCTCATTATGGGTATATTATCATTAATTCCAAATGCCATCAAATGGCTAATCGTAGCACATCTGTACCATAATAAAATAGCATTTCAGCTTTAGCCAAGGTTGACAATTACCCAGGATTTTGTGCTTAAGCGACAAAACGAAAAGAACGACGTCGTGTCGGTACACGACAGTCAATCTTCCGTTGACATCATTTTTATAACATCAGCTTTTATGTGCCTACTAAAAAGAAAGTTCTTTACAAGACAAAAACATGCCTCACAGAGCGGGCGGTGTAAATCCTTACGTCCGATCCGAGATTCAGTGTTATGAACGGTCACGAACTCACCGTTCTATTCCAAGGAGAAGCGCTTATAATTGCGAACCATTTCCTTACTACTTTTCCAATACGCCCTTATCAGCGGGCATAATGATCCCAACACTTTTCTTAACCACATTACAACCAATCTTTCGCTCTGTTGGCAACCGGCCACGTTCTGACGCCGCCGCCGGAAGGAAGTTCGATGCCTTCCGAATGTGATCAAATATTTACAACCTCATTCACCGTAAATCCTGTTGTTTCCTTTTTTTCATTCACTGTGTCCTATTTGCCGAGATCTTCGAGAAAATTTTCCATCCACTAATGGGTTTCTCAATTTATAGGCTCATAAAAAGGTGCCGGCCCGATAAGGAGGGGGGCGGCGAAGCGAGAGTTTAGATAAAATCCTATTTGCATAAATTCGTTTGGCAGTATAAATCAATAGCCCATCGAAGAAGACCGCCCTGCGGAGAATCACTAATTCGTCATTATCATGCGGCTCAATTCGGAGATAATCTGGCCGGGCGGCCTTCGTGATTAACCTCTTCCGGGAGGGGCTTTCTTTTATTTGCTTGCGAGAAAATTAGAATCACTTTTTTATGAATTCATTTCACAGATTGTCGAAAACCACCTTCCTGAAACTATCCTGTTCATGAAAGATTCGTTAAGGGTGCAACAAAGTTGGGCAGAGAACTAACGCTGACAGATATTCCACTTCAATTCATTTAATCCGTCCATGAATCGAAAGTAGGAAGAAAGGAATAATGGTTACAAAGTTTTTATCTACCTTCAATTTCCCTTTACCTACCTTACCAGTTAGCAAAAGAAGTTCGCCGATGCACGAGTAGCTAGTGAAAAAAAACTGCAAACTACATTAGCACTTAATGCACATGCAAGAGTTCGAATACTCGGATCTATTTCGGTGAAATAATCCAAAACAAATCAGTTTTTTCTATCTAAATGCAAAATTTTCATACCTACCTGCAATGTTCGGATTTTACATTCAAGCAAATCAATCAAAGGTTATGAATTTTTAATACACAACTAGTTGCAGCTGTCTCTTGTCCTTTCCAAAATTCAAAACAAGCTGAGCGCCTTGAAAATGGCGAAAACGCGAGTAGCATAATATCAGCTTGATTCGGATTCGAACCGGCGGCGAAACAGTAATGGTGGCACAGTGACAGGGCAATAACAAAAGCACTGCTCTGGGATTGCATTTCATGCTGCCTCTTAGTTTCACGATCGGTAGTGGAAAACAAAAACTACATAGACGGTTTGAGGAAAAGCAAACCCATCAATATTTGAAACTCGATTTACTCTACCGTTGCTGTTATACAGCAGAGGAATATTAAGTAACAATGCAAAACAAAGCGCTAGTGTTACAACGAGTTGCTCACATTTGCATCCGTGATAGAAGGTAGAAATAGCATTTCCAAAAAATGCATAATTTTATGCAGTCACTAGCGTGTTTTACGATGCTATATTCAACGTTATCTGCTTTAGAGTGTTGTTGAGTTTTCTCAGGCAGTAGAAACTATTGTGCATTTACATTCGTGTATTATTTACCATTACTACACACCCAAATCTCTGTTTTTGAATCAACGTGAAAGCAGAAAATTCTATTTAATTTTACTTCACGGTAAAATATTACACCTAAGAGGAATTTTCTCCTAATTTTACCGTACATTTGAGAAATCTTATACGATGCTCGACAAAAATTTAGAATTGTTCTTTGTTTCTGGTTCCCGAAACTTAGCATAACTTTAATTGGAGTGGATACAATTTCATAACACAATTTTGGCTTTAGTTTTCAAAAGGTCGCATAATGCATGTAAAAGGGTTGATTATGCGACCTTCTGAAAACTAAAGCCAGAATTAGTGGATTTCATGATATAAAACGAAATCACCCCTCTGGCATTCTGTCAAATCTCGACGGACAGAGTCAGTACGCCCGCTATGGATGACGGTGGTAACTTTTAAATTGTATATGTGCCATCACTCTAGCATCACAACCGCACTGACATCATTGTATGACATCGTACATCAACATCACACGTATACATTCTTTCAGATGGTAGCGATCACTAACACTTATAAGCAGTAGTAACTACCTTGGGATAAGAGATGGCGTTACTAGTAACATCCTTTGCTGTGTATATGCGAACCTCCTTGTATGCCCAGTCTTGAATTCTGGAGTCTTCGATGAAATATAATAATACACATACGACAGAAAATACACATAAAGTACAATTACAAATATTTTTTTTGAAACGATGGTTCTACAATTGATGAAGGGACGGTGGGGGAAAGAAATGAAAATTTTTTGGTGAAGGAGGGGGAAGAGCGGAAAGGAAGGGGGGGGGGTATTGGTAGCTATGCTTGACAAGTAGTCATTTTGACTTCTACCTTTTGTCCAATGCTGGAAGGTGCGTGAGTCGAACCAAGCTGTAATCTGAGATTATAACCGGATTCGAACCCACAACACCCTCCAGGGCATGTGGTTCGCTGGTACTTGTACCTTTGAACCATAGAGGCGCTGGACAAAAGGAGACCGCAAAATCCACTTCTCAAGGATAGCTACGCGTGTTGGTTGTGTTATCGACACATATTGTGCCGCTTCCTGCATCAATTGCAGATTACCACCGAGCGAGAAGTTTTAATCGAACTACTATTTACTTTCAGGACGACGACACTGTGCCGGCCCTTACGACTTGCAAGGTACTGCACGTGACGCTGTTCGTCCGTCAGCGTATGTTAGCCGCGTTTCTCGGCGCGGGTTTTCGAGGGAAGGCCCCGTTCCTATGTAATAGACTAATCTCAAGATTTTAGTCTTGACCTTGGAATGAGGTCATACATATATTAATATTTTTTTTGAAACGATGGTTCTACAATTGATGAAGGGACGGTGGGGGAAAGAAATGAAAATTTTTTGGTGAAGGAGGGGGAAGAGCGGAAAGGAAGGGGGGGGGGGGGTATTGGTAGCTATGCTTGACAAGTAGTCATTTTGACTCCTACCTTTTGTCCAATGCTGGAAGGTGCGTGAGTCGAACCAAGCTGTAATCTGAGATTATAACCGGATTCGAACCCACAACACCCCCCACAACCCCCCTTCCTTTCCGCTCTTCCCCCTCCTTCACCAAAAAATTTTCATTTCTTTCCCCCACCGTCCCTTCATCAATTGTAGAACCATCGTTTCAAAAAAAATATTTGTAATTGTACTTTATGTGTATTTTCTGTCGTATGTGTATTATTATATTTCATCGAAGACTCCAGAATTCAAGACTGGGCATACAAGGAGGTTCGCATATACACAGCAAAGGATGTTACTAGTAACGCCATCTCTTATCCCAAGGTAGTTACTACTGCTTATAAGTGTTAGTGATCGCTACCATCTGAAAGAATGTATACGTGTGATGTTGATGTACGATGTCATACAATGATGTCAGTGCGGTTGTGATGCTAGAGTGATGGCACATATACAATTTAAAAGTTACCACCGTCATCCATAGCGGGCGTACTGACTCTGTCCGTCGAGATTTGACAGAATGCCAGAGGGATGATTTCGTTTTATATCATGAAATCCACTAATTCTGGCTTTAGTTTTCAGAAGGTCGCATAATCAACCCTTTTACATGCATTATGCGACCTTTTGAAAACTAAAGCCAAAATTGTGTTATGAAATTGTATCCACTCCAATTAAAGTTATGCTAAGTTTCGGGAACATCAATTGTAGAACCATCGTTTCAAAAAAAATATTAATATATGTATGACCTCATTCCAAGGTCAAGACTAAAATCTTGAGATTAGTCTACAATTACAAATGTTTTTTGAAACGATGGTTCTACAATTGATTCAGGGCCAACACCAGCGCCTCTGTTGTATATAGGAACACGGGTACCAGCGAGCCACATGCCCTGGCGGGTGTTGTGGGTTCGAATCCGGTTATAATCTCAGATTATAGCTTGGTTCGACCCAGGCACCTTCCAGCATTGGACAAAAGGTAGGAGACATAACGACAACTTGTTAAGCATAGCTACCAATAACCCCCCCCCCACCTTTCCACTCTTTCCTCTCCATTCAAAAAATTCCATCTTCATTACTTTCCCTTACCGTCCCTTCATCAATTATAGAACCATCGTTTAAAAAAATATTGATATATGCCTGACCGCATTTCAAGGTCGTGACTAAAATCACGAGGTTTGGTCAATTACAAATGTATCATCTACGAGAGAGTCATCGTTGAAAGCTATTAGCCGTTAAGTTGAATCTTATTTCCAGAGTTTCCAAATTAAGCAAGCGGTAACGTTCCTCAGACGGCGCACAGTGGGCAGAATCGACCGGAAAAACGGAACATTTTGTTGCCGCTATTTTTAAGGGGTAAAAAGTGACTTTTGTTATGTAAAAAATCACGATAAATCGATTGACGATCGTCTCAACGCGTGTAAATGACGGGAAGTAGCCCATTTTGCCCCAATCACCCCAATTTTCTAATAGTTCCAAATTTACTCTAATTTGAGATTTTCTGGTTAGAAAAGAAGAAGAATGTTGTGAAAAAGGTATATGAACAATTTTGTTTCAATGCAACATGATCTACAAGTGTGTTTTGCCCCATTTTACTCAAGGGGTCTATACTACAGGTAAAGCGACAATTCAATACTTTTACCACAGATTTTCAAAAAGGTATGCCAGGGCAGGTTGAAAAAGTAAGAAGATCGAACGACAATCAAGTTTTTCACAAAAATGTCATGTAACGGAATGTTTTGCCTTGTTTTACCTTACAAGTTTTACAGAAATCTGAGTATGTATTGATAGGAAAAGGAGCAAATGTGAAAGTGCTCCGATTTCGTTCAAATTTGGTGTATTTGTTTCTAGTTGAAAAATTTTAGAACCATATATTTTTATTAGACGCTTAGGGTGCGGCTTCGTGAGTTAGGGTGGCGACAAAAATCGTCATGCTTTCCGACTTTATTTCATTCAAAGTTTCATAACTTTTGAACCATTTTTAACCGATTTTAATGATTTTAGTTCTAAATAAAAGATATTTCATTCATTTTTTTCTGAAAATATATTCGGCTGTTGCTCAAAGCCTTCTGAACTACAAAAACTTCTAGCAAAAAAGGGCCGACCTGGACCAATGCGATCTCAATCAGTTTCGGTGACCAATCTATTACTAAACATCTATACAAATTTTGATTTTTACGCTATTGACATTTGTAAAATTCATATTTTTTTAGAAAAAATGTCTATAGCACCAGAACCGAAGGAGATAGCGACTTGATTCCTTCTAACAAAATGTACGTTTCGTTGGATGTGAAAGTGCTCAGAAGGCAAGATTTGTGAGAAATAAACATGAAAGGAGATATTAAGAAAAAAACGGATTTTTTAGGTCCACCCCGTCCAAAAAACTTTGAATTCCTTCATCCTATCAACCATAAGCGATAGGACTTTTATTTCTTTAGCAAAGTAATCCAAAATTTAATGTTCTTTAACTTGCTGAACATTTTATTCAGCTAACTTAAACCATAAAAAAGCTTATGTTTTGCATTCGCTTATGATTATAGCCACCCTAATGCCATATACATCAAAAAATGCGGAGGTTGAAATAACAAATTTTCTCCGAAGATATTATATACCTAGGACTAACGGTTTTAGCGTAATGACTGTTGTCCACCTAGATTTGGGTTTCATTTCATCCCACGGTGCGCCCTAAGCGTTCAATAAAAAAATATGAATCTAAAATTTTTCAACTAGAAACAAACACACCAAATTTGAACGAAATCAGAACACTTTCAAATTTACTCCTTTTCCTATCAATACATTCTCAGATTTCAGAAAAAGTTGTAGGGTAAAGCACGACAAAACATTCCCTTACATGACATTTTTTTGAAAAGTTTGATTATCGTTCAATCTCCTACTTTTTCAACCTTCCCAACAAGCATACCTTCTTGAAAACCTTTGGTAAAAGTATCGAATTGGCATTTTGCCTATGGTACAAAAACCTTGAGTAAAATAGGGCAAAACAGACTACTAGATTATCTTGCATTAAAATAAAATTGTTCATATACCTTTTTCCTAACATTCTTCTTCTTTTCTAAGCATAAAAGCTCAAATTAGAGAAAATTTGTGTATGATTCTTTCAAAACTGTTGAGAAATAGGGGTGAATGGGGCAAAATGGGCTATTTTCCGTCACTGCTACGCGTTGAGACTATCATCAATCGATTTCTCGTGATTTTGACGTAGGACTACGTCTTTGTTTACTATACTGGGACTGGGTAGCACTTTGTGAAAACGAAAATAGAAGTGTAACGTTTGAATGAAAGATTTCAAATGCTAATAACTACTAAACTACTGAACGAAACTGAACAATTTATATGTCGTTGGATAGATAAAATGACCAGCAATTTAGGGGGGTAAGAGAGCAATTTTAAGCAGGGTGTGAGAGGGGGGACTCCTATACAAATGAAACACAAATTTCCTCAAAACTAGAGAACTAATCAAGCAAATGGAACCAAATTTGGCATGTGGGGGTTTCAGAAGGCATGATTAATTTTCTACTGTGTATTGAGACCTCTTCTACTTATAAGAGGGGAGGCTCCCGTACAAATGAAATACAAATTTCCTCACAACTCTAGAACTAACCAAGCAAATGGAACCAAATTTGAGGTTTGTAGGGATTTCCGAAGGCAAGAATTTTTTCTATGGTAAATAAAGACCCCTCCCCTTTTTAGGAGGGGGGGGGGCATACAAATAATATTCAAATTTCCTCATAACTCGAGAACTATTCGAGCAAAAGGAACCAAAATTGGCTTGTGGGGGTTTTTGGAGGTAAGATGTTTATCTATGGTGTACTGAGACCCCTTCTTCTTCTAAGAAGAGGGGCTCCCATACAAATGAAATACAAATTTCCTCATAACTCTTGAACTAATCAAGCAAATGAAACCAAATTTGGCATGTGAGGGTTTTAGAAGGCAGGATTTTTTTCTATAGTATAATGAGACCCATCCGTCTTTTAGGAGTGGGAGGGGATTTTTCCTATGATGATGGATTAGAACCTTTGCGTTCTTTACCTTCTTAAAGATCCCATATAGATGAAATACAAATTTCTTCATAACTCGAGAACTAATCAAGCAATTGGCACGAAATTTGGCGTGTGGGGTTTTTTGGAGGAATGAATTTATTTTGAATTTATTTATTTTATGATGCTTTGAGACCCCTCACCCGACTGGTGGTAGGAGGATAATTCATTACCATTTCAACCTTTATTTAAATTTCTATGTCTAAAAGGTTGCAGGTATTGTACTTACGAACCCCCGTCCACGTTTTTTCAAAGCCACCATTGCATTAAATGAAGAACTGAATCTGAATATTTCGCTCTTCTCTCTTAAATATTCACTTAAACAATGGCACTCACAGATTCTTATAAACATACATATGCCAGAAATGCAGTTTACATTAGTCTTTGATCTGATGATCTGATATACAGTAGGATTTCGAATTTGGCAACAAATGCGTGTCACCTATGTTGCCAAAATCGAAACCGTGCCAAAATCGAGACCCTTTTTCGATATGAAAATTTTTAATGTAAATGCTTTAGAAATTGACTAAATATCATTAATCAACGATTGCAACCATTTTATGTTTAAAAAGTCCGCCAATTGCTATCCGTCCGGTGCAAATAAGTTGTTGACACCCTGCGGTAAGACATAGTCCTACGGCAATAAAAATATTATTGTTCGAAACCTCTTTTACGAAACTTTTATTCATGAACATTCTGAGGGCATCATTTTTTCGTCATTTTACGTATGTATGCAGAAACTGGTTGATATTTAAGCCTATTTTTGTAAGTGAAATAGCTTGTGTTGCCAAAAACGAATACTTTTGTTGCCAAAATCGAGGCATGCCAAAATCGAACCATACCAAAATCAAACCATGCCAAATTCGAAATCCAACTGTAGTCCTACGTCACTCTTTCGTACAACCCTTAGGGCTGCATACCTTGTAGTTTTTTACATAAGAAAAGTCACTTTTTACCCCTTAAAAACAGCGGCAACAAAAACTACCGTTTTTTCAGTCGATTTTGCCCACTGTGCGGCGGTAGGTTTGTGGGATCATACCATTGAAGAAAGCGCAAAGTAAACCGTAAAAATTTCTTCTGTACTACTTCGATTCTGGTGATCCAAATTTGTTGATAAGGACACTAGGTTACAGATCCGAAAGCATGTTACTGGAGCACCAAATTCAAATTCAAATTTATCAACCAGGCGTTTCAGATCAATGCAGTCGAAATCATTTTGATTATCTTAAAGTTTTTTATTAAGATCGTCGGCATAAAAAAACCGGCAGTCAGGTGGCAGGAGAGCTGATAGTTCATTTATAAAAAAAGAGAAGATCAGTGGTCCAAAGTAGCTCCCCTGTGGCACGCCAAAGATGTTGCAGAATGAGTCGGAAAACTCGAACCCGATCTTCACACTTAGCCTATGGTATGTTGGGTACGATTGTAGCCACCTGCAGAACGGTGCAGAAGCTCCCAGCCTCCCTTTCTTGCAAGCCCGTATACTCTGCGTCAATTTAAGTAAGGTAGAGTCTGAACGTTTTGAAAAAAAAATCCAAGCTGGTTTAAAGAAATGCAGTGTTGCCAGCTAGCGAACAAAACGTCGTTCGCGATTATCTCGAACACATTAGAGCTGGAGCACAACGATGTAATCCCTCGATAGTTTTCAACGTTGCGCTCATGAACGGTGATTATGAACGGTGAACGGGAACATAACTGAATCCTTCCATGGGGTAGGGCACTTACACTGCTGGATCGAAGCATTGAACAATAGTGAAAGAGGTCTAGTCTTTTTTAGGATGCAAGATGGAATTTCGTCTGGTCCATGTGCTAACAAATATTTTAGTTTTCCGCTGGCAGTCTCGACAAGCTCCTCAGAACTGGATGTAAATCAGGTTTTTTTTCCTTGTTGGGGACCTTGGACCACTGCGACCAGTTCTTTGATCTATTGTGGTGTGTCCTCTTTTGCTGTATGCCTGTAAATTAGGTTTAAATTTGATTTGAAATTTTATTTGAAATCAGAGTTTAAATTTGTCACAAAATTGAAATGAAATTAAACTTGAAACTGTGTTTCAAATTGGACATGATATTGGACTTGAAATTAAACTTGACATTGGACATTAAAATAGACTTAAATTTGGACACGGACACGAAATTTGACACGAAGTTTTACTTGGGATTAGGATTAACGTATTTCGGCTTAATCTCACACGTTTTACCTCTTTTTTATTCCTGGCCCTGACCTGTTTTCTCTTTCCAGGGCCCCTTTTTTCACTTTTTATTCCGTTTTTTCTACTTTTCTGTAACGTTTTCTTGATTTTGCTCTCACTTTTCTTCTTCATGTTTTTCACTTATTTTTTTGCTCAATTGTCATTCCTATTTCTCCTTTTCCTTTCTTCGTTTCTTGTTTGTGTCTTTTTCCAACTCTCTTTCTTCTCGTTTCCAAAACGACCTCGCCTTCCTTAGTTCCGTTTTTCATCTTTTGGATGCGTAGTTTTTCCTCTTTTCTATCATGTTGGTTGTGTTTTTACCTTTGGTTTATTATTTCTCTTAAGTTTTTCTTTGAACCGATTTTCCTGTTTATCTTCTCCTGTCCCATTTGTCCGTTCCATTCCCATTTTGTCTCATTTTTCTCCTTATATATCCCGTTTTTTATCTATTTCCAATGGACATGAGGAATCCTCTACCATCCGTTTTTCTCATTTTGTCCATTTTCCTCATTTCCTCTACCGGTTTTCTCTTTTGTCTTTCGCCATTAATCTTTTCCCTTTTGGTTTCTCTTGTTTTTATGCTTCATTTTTCCTTTTTTGTCTCGTTTTCCCTCTTCTTCTTTCCCGTTTTTCTACCTTTTCTGTCCCGTTTCTTTTGATCTGTCTCTCTGTTTGTCTCGTGTTCTTTTTTTCTTTTCTCTCGTTTTCCTTTTTTCGGCCCACTGTTTACTCTTTCTTTTCATTTCTGTCCTGATCATGTTCTATATTCTGTTCCGCTTTTCGTCGTTTTTGTTCCTAATCTCAGGCTGTTTTTCCTGTTTTCAGCCCTCTTTGTTTGCAATGCCATTAACTCTATTGTATATTTTTATTTTCAACTGTTTCGTTTCTCTTACTATGTTCTGCTTTTCCTCCTTTTCAGCCACGTTCTGTTTTTCTTTTTATCCCATTAGTTTTCCGTTTCAATTTTTCTCCATTTTCTTCTTTTTCTGTACTCGTTTGTCAATTTTCCTGCTCCCGTATTTTTTTCCTCTTTTTTCCTCCGTTTTTTCGACCATAACTCAAGAACAACAATGAATGTTATCATGAAAATATTATTATTAAAAGATTGGAAATTGAAACATAGGAAAAAAATATTTCAAAAAATTTCCACGTCACCACAAGCATGGTATGCTCTTTTGATTACTGCACCTCCCAAGAACCAAGAAGAATTTGAAAAAGTAATGTATGAGGTATTTGTAGAATTAGTTATTATCTATAATATTGCTAGAGTAAGCATTGATATACATACCGTTTGTATATATGGCCCTGACAAGCCCGCTACCCCGTTGTTAGTAAAAAGAGCACTAGGAGTGCCTACAAACGATAACAGCGACCCGACTCTCAATCTCAGGTGAGAAATCGATCAGCTGAAGAGTAATAGAGCCACCGGAAAGGACCGACTCCCGGCAGAACTTTACTAAAATGGTCAAGAACCACTAACAACGGCACTTCACTGAATAATTTCAAGCACTTAGGAGGAAGAGGAGAAACTACCGGCGAAGTGGGTAGATGGTGTTGATTGTCTCTACTACCCCTTAACAATTAACGATTGAAGGTGTGATCTGGCGAGCGGAAATCGAAACAACATCTTCGGGTAAAATAACCGACTTCTCGCCTTCGCAGACGACTCTGAAATTATCTACAACCGTGAGATAATCTACGGCAAACTAAAAACGGCTAGGCTATAGGAAGATTGGGTTAAAAGTCAATGGTGGATCTTCCACGTTGCAGGGCTGCCGCATGACTGTGCAGTGAAGTTTGTTCTCTTCAAGAACCCAGCCGGCATGGCACCAGGAATAGAGGGCCCCAACGTGCTTGATAGCTCGCTTAGGTTCAAGCCGATTTGCGAGTGTCGAGACGCTCATCGAATTGGCGACACGTTCTTGATACGACATAAGCCACCCCGGCTCTGTACTGCTAGAAAGAAGGGCATATTTCACATCAATTTTAAATTTTAAAACCATTATTTGTCTTTTTGCTACTTTTACATGTTTCAGCACAATTCCTTATGCTTCGACAAACGGCAGCCTGAAAGGTATAACAGCTGGCAATAAAGCGGTTAGGGTAGCGCAACAGTAAAAAATCCATTTTTCCAATACATATGATGTGCTTTTACAGTGTTTTCATAACAATAAAATAAACAAGCTGTCTATTAGAGAGGCACGCTTTTCAACTTTGTCATTTTATCTAAGTGCGTCTAAGTGAAAACCAAACAGCAATAGCGCAAATGGAAGGTAGCTACCTACGTAAGAAAAATCTATATGGTTCCATTCTATCCATTTCCGTTAGCTTTGAGCAGCTGCTTCAGAAAAAAATCATAAAACATAATAGTTTTTTTTAAACATTCCATAGAATCTTTTAAAGTTTTTAGTTTTTGAAGCATCAAGTACAGTTTTATTTCATTTCATCTGAACAACACGCAAAATGGCGAAATGTTCCTCCTCGAAAAAAATAAGGGGAAAAAGATGATTGCATTCCATAATGTTATCTCTATTTAAAGACCCTCTTCACCGCGGTCGACTCAATCACCGGTTTGGAATATTTGACGAGGATCCATTCGATTCATTTATAATCGCTCGGATATTTGGTTTGGTGCATTAAAAATCGGCAGCAAAATTGGAATGTCAGACACGGAGCAAATCGAACGTGACAGATTGCTTATTTTTATTTTGGCTTGAAAAGTATCGTGATTGTGGTGCTTATTTCAGTTTTCAACCATTTGACGAAGTTTTAATTAATAAAAAAAAAATTTACATATTGTATCATTTCAACATGCTTGGTGCTACGAGAGCTCGCACAGTCCCACAGTTTATGACTAATTGGTAAACTTTTATTTTGCAAACAGTAGTAGAGGAAGGATAAGTAAATATGTATATAACAAGAATGAAATATCAATTTGTGCTTTATTTATTCTGCTCCTTCAATGTTCATTTTCAGTTAGAATTGCTATATTTCAACAAGTTGAACACACAGAGTTGGAGACTGGAATTTAAATACACAAATCGATTGATATATCGCCCAATTAGTTTCGGAAAAAAACTTACCATGAAATATATTCAATCAACAGCATCACCAGCTTTGATGATTTCAACCCCTAACAACCATTAGTGTAATTGTGCTTTTCCACCCACATAATGGTCGTTTCAAACTGCGATGAAAACTTTTACGTAATCAACTAACCAACTGGTGCAGATTAGCAAGCTACACAACTGTGTTGCTTTCAACGTCACTTGTTCGGCGTAAAAAAAGCTTATACGATGCACTAGGTGGTTTGCTTTAAAATTGCATTGAATAAATTTAATCTGCAATTCTATCTAGATCGAGAAGGTCTTCCTAACGGGTAACGGGAGCAAAAGACAAAGAATTTAAAGTGGATAGCGTGAAGCATAAGAAAGGGGCAATACGGGAAATAGTTGCCCCGCCTTCATTGCCCCATAGTGGAAATCCGATCTTCCGGTGTGTAGGGGTCTGCCAAAGCAGACGTCGAACATTCGCAGATATTATGTTTGAAAAAACTTTGGTTTCGTTTTATGTTGTTGATTGATCATCAACCAATTAAAAATAAAAAAAATGGTTTGATACTCTCGTATAGAGACACCTTCGTCAACTGAGAACGTCCACTGTGAACAAACCTGAAATGTGTATAACACTACCGTGGCCGTAGCTCTTCTCTATCTAGTGCGCTGATACAGTAGATAATTGCCATTCGGAAAGAGGTGCTGCTGCCGAAGCTCTACCCGCTCAGTGGATAGGATGCTGCTTTTATGTTAGATTTTCATTTCAATCCTTCAGGGCAGCAGCAGCGTCGTCGTAAGGTTATCTAAAAGAATACACCGCGAAGTTATGATTGCTACGGTGATGTGGAGGAGGGGGAGGTGGGGTGGGTAAAAAGATAAAGGGAGCCTACGATGTGACATAACTTTCGACAAATTTTGATTGGATGTAACGAGCTGGGCGGTGTTGCGAAGTTTTCTGCATTTAATTACACACTGTGAAATACCGGCTGTCGGCTATGCTGAATGTGATATTCTGTGGCTTAGAATGTGTATATAATCTATTGAAAGTTACTTCCCTGTTAAAAAACTGCTCTCGTGTTAAAAAAAAATATAATTTCTGGACTGTTGGTTATTATTTCTATTGAACCGAATACTGGTACAGATGATACGCGGTTAATCACATCCTTTTCTTGTAGCATGCAACACTGCAAGGTGAGTTGATTCCGCAAATATCATTAAGGATGAAAAATGCGTTGAGTTGAATTTTTCCGCTTTAGTACAGGAAGCAAAGGCGGTAAACCCCGGGGGTAATAGTGAGGTGTAAATCGCTGTTATCCAGGACCGCACGTTGAAAGCAACGAACTGAAAACTTGCATTTCATTTATTGTTTTGCAGCTTGTATGGGATATTTACTAACATCAAAGATCTGCTGACACTGTAGTATTTGTTGATGAAATATTAGATTACAATTGATAGCTGCCCAACACAAAAATATTAACATGTTTTAGAAAAAAATTCAGTTTGTGCAACCATGAAGAATAATTAAAACAATTAGTTCCAAAATGCCCAAATATATTTTTCGAATTATCAAATTATACTTCGTAGAAGTAAAATTCGTTAAGTATCAAGGGTCAAAGCGTAGACTAACACCCGTTTGCCGATCAACCAGAGCTGATATTCTTACTTTAGTAGTGACAGTCCGTTATCGATCCTGCACCGAACGAAATATGATTCTCCAGTACTGTCCCGGACTACCATACTCCAATCCCCTCGAACACCAGCTGAACGTGCATCGTCCTAGACAGTGCACATTCATCTGCCCCGAAGTCTACGGCCTCTTTCTTATTCTCTGCAGAAAATTGTTGTGGCTACTTTTTCATTAGACATTCTGGCCAACTGGTAGGCCCACCGCAACATGCCATATTGAACTACCTTTACTATATCAGCTCATGTGTCTACATCACACTTCATTTTCCATTTTTCCATCAGGCTTTGATTGCAGAATTTTGCTCTCAAACCCCCAAGCTCTCATCGATCAGTTTCGTTGAATCTCCTTACTAGTATTATTGTCGACGGTAACCAGAGATCCCAAATATACGAACTCATCAAACACTTCCAGTTAATCGCCGCCAACAGTCACTGTCCGTGGGAGGCAAACGTTGCTTTCTCTGGAGCCTCTTCCTACCATATATATGGTTTTCGACGCATTGATTTGTAACCCTATCCTCCTAGCCTCCGTTTTTGGTCTACGTAGATTGCCTCCGCCGTTCCAAGGTTTCCTGTAACGATGTCGAGGTCGACTGCGAAGGCTAGATGTTGGCTACTCTTGCCGAAGATCGTTCCTCTCGTTTCGATGCTCGCTCTCCGGATCATCAAAAGCGATATTTAATAACATACATTTGTCGGAGAGTAAAAATTTGATCCGTAGTAGCACTGCCATACGGATTCTCTTGCTATTGGGGATAAACGACACAACAAAATCTGGGAAAGCTGCTTGTAGGCGGCGTTGACCAACGTGATGTAGCGGTAATTACAGAAATCTAGCCGGTCGCCCTTATTGTAGATGGGACAGACTACACCTTCCATCCACTCCTCCGGTAGTTTCTCCTCTTCCCAAATCCGACAAATTATCCAATGAAGTGCCGTCCCTGGCGGTTCTTGGCCATTTTTGTAGAGCTCTGCCTGGAGTCGGTCCTTTCCGGCGACTCTAATATTCTTCACCTGACGAATTTCTCAACGGAATTTCTTGTCGGAAAATCATGTTATAGCATTATCTGCCACAGCTCATTTCGTTTAACTGAATCGTACGCCGCCATAAAGTCCACAAATAGAAGTTGAGTCTGCAACTTGTGCTCCAGGATAGCTGATACAAGATTAACATCTAATCCGACGTGAAACGACCCTCACGAAAACCAGCTCGATACTCGTCGACGAAGGATTCTACTAACGGTCTCAGTCTACAGAGCAGAACACCAAAGAGCACTTTATGAGCAGAATTAAACAATAATTATTACACTCGATTCGAGATCTTATTTTAAAAATAGGGCATCCTACTGCGGATTTGAAAACTACACACTTTTCCAGCACATATATTTGCGATCTGTTGGGACAAGGAACTATTGTCATTTTTTCTGGCTCATTTCTCTAACTCAGACAACACATTGGACTAGGTTTAATTGCGTTCGTAAAAATTTTGTAGGAACAAGGGGGCTTTGTCACTCTTTCTGGCGTACTTCCTAAGCAAAGACATCAAAATGGTTTAATAAATCTTGTTGAGACGAGGAGACTACGTCATTTGTTCTGCATCTGCACTCTTTAAAGATTCTAATTATAAATAGGTAGGATTTAGCTAAAACTTGGTAGAATAGAAACTATCCAAAATGCCCTTAAACTCTACAAACTCAAATTTTGGGTAAATAATTCAACCAATTCTGGCTACTTGTTACCGATAATTGAACTGTTCTCTGTGACAAATAACACACTTTTAAGAAAGAAAAAGATTGTGAAAAAGATTTATATGTCCCTTTTCTGGGTTAGGATCGAATAGCAATCGTTATAAAAGAGGAGTTGGAACGCTCTAAATAGATCACTTCACACTGAGAACATACTTTCGTGTTTTTTATAGAAAACATATTTGTAAAACTTTATTCGGAGCTGATTAAAAAAATCCATGCCATTTAAAAACATTCGTAGGTGATTTTGTCCGCAAAAGTTGTAATTGCGAATGGTTCGTATTCGGTACGAGAGCACATTCGTCGCACATTCCGCACCAGAACGAGATCGGACTGGGAATATTGTATGTAAGAGAAAATATATCTGTGGTCATTATGACTTGCTTGATTTACAGTCATCGTGGTTCTGTAGTTTGCGGCATCGTCGGCTGTGCTTACGGTAATCGTAATATGACAAACAAAATGCCAATTTTCTGTAGCAGGATATTCCATTATACGAGAGTTGTAAACCTTGATACAGGTAAACAATTGGGTATTTTAATTTTCCCAAAAAAGTTGCTTTTTTACCTCATTTAATAGCCCGTCGTTTTCTGAATCTAACAGTTCTTTTTTTATTTCAATTAAGTGAATATTTGATGAAAAAATTAATAAAAATCAAAAATAGAATGATTTGCTGTTTGACAGATATCAACCAAACCGATTGATTGAAATGATGTCAGAAGTTCTCTTCCTGATTTCTTCTTTCTGATAGAGCTTTTCATTTTGACCGAGCTTTTGACAGCTCCCATATGAAACCTGTATCGGTTAATGACCATAGTTTATCTATCCACTGTGTTGTCTAAGGCGAGCTGAGAAGAAAAATGGTTTACTTATAAGCTATCGTCTTATCCCAAAAAAATTTTTTAAATGGAAAAAATGCTTTTTTTATTACTTTCACTCGTCAAATTTGAAAAAGCCTTCATGTGATTTTACAGTTATTATAATATGTGAGAATTTAAATACCGCTAAAATAGCCAATTGTTTCGTCTATTTAATGCCACTACACATCTAATTTGATGAATGTTTCTTACAGCATTTTTTCTCAGCTTTCCGATGGTGGTTTTAAAAATAATATTGGTTGGGGAGATTATGGCAAAAATGGCGATTTTTTGATAAAATCTAGCATGGCGACCAAATCCAAGATGGCCGCCAATTTCTTTTTTCACTTCGTTTATAAGCCTCTCCTCTTTACAGAACCGTGGCGTTTGTAGTTTTTTTCATAGCAAATTTTGGAAATATCACAATAATTTTATTTTTATCGGCTGTCAGTCTTAATAAATCAGAACAGATTTTGTACTTTCTCCGACGTTTCGAATATATTTTGTAGTCTTTATCAAGGATTTAATACTGCCTGTCCTTTGTCAATAATTATATTAAAACTAACTGACCCGACAAACTTCGTATGGCCACAAATTAAACTGTATTTTTTAAACGGTGGTTCTACAATTGATAGAGGGACGGTAGGGGAAAGTATTGAAAATTTTTTGGAATGGAGGGGAAAGAGCGGGAAGGTGAGGGGGGGGAGTTATTGGTAGCTACGCTTAACAAGTAGTCGTTGTGACTCCTACCTTTTGTCCAATGCTGGAAGGTGCATGGGTCCAACCAAGCTATAATCTAAGATTATAACCGGATTTGAACACCCAACACCCGCCAGGGTACGTGGCTCGCTGGTACTCCGTGTACCTTTGAACCGGAGAGGCGCTGGACAAAAGGTGACTGCGCAACCCCCTTGTTAAGGTAGCGACGTATAAGGTTGGGTTATTTTTAGACACAAATTGTGTATGAATATTTTTTTGAAACGATGAGTCACAACGACAACTTGTTAAGAATAGCTACCTATTACCCCCCCCCCCCCCTTCCTTTCCACCCTTCCCCTTCATTCCCGGAAAAAAGAAAAAAAATCCTTCTTCATTACTTTCCCTTACCGTCCCTTCATCAATTCTAGAATCATCGTTTCAAAAAAAAAAAAAATTAATATATGCCTGACCGCATTTCAAAGTCATGACTAAAGTCACGAGTTTGGTCAATCACAAATTGTGACTCTTTCTCTGTCTACTGTAGAAACCGCCGACCGAGAAGTTTTAATCTAACTTGTTTTTACTGACAGGACGCCGACACTATGTAGGCCCTTGCGACTTACAATGTACTGCGCCTGACGCTATTCGTCTGTCAGCGTGTTTGTATAGGACGGAGGAGCGGTCATAATTCCGCTCCTAAAGAAGGGAGGGATCTCAATTCACCATTGAAAACAATTCTTGCCTTCAAAAACACGCACGTGCCAAATTTGGTTCCATTTGCTTGATTAGTTCTCGAGATATGAGGAAATATGTATTTCATTTGTATGGGAGCTCCCCCTCTTAGTGGGGGGATGAATCTCTAACTGTCCTAAGAACCTTCCCCGGTCCCAAAACCCCCAGCATGCAAATTTTCACGCCGATCGGTTCAGTAGTTTCCGAGTCTATAAGTCTATTGTTGAAAAAAAATTAGTGTACATTTGAAAACGGTCTGTAATCGGCTGTTCGGCGAAGCTTTCGTTAGAGGTCGAAACAAGAGCGTTGTTCGGCCGTCATGTCAACTTTGCGAGTGCATCTCTTGATTCTAATTAATCAACTGTTTGCAATTCGTGGCTCTCCAGTTATTTTTGTACACCAAGGAATTCAAAAACCCGAAGAAATCTTCGACTGGGCGCACTGAGACCGATTTTTCGAGTCGTAGTTTTTGGGTAAAAATGGGATCGAACGGGTATTCAGGAACGATTGTGTTTTTTGACGTAATGCGATGATGCTTTATCCGGCCAAAACACGTATTATCCATCTGCATGATGTTTTTGTAGAAACGGGATCAAAATTTTCGTCAAACATTCGTCTGGTGCATCTTAATTGATAATCACACCAGAGGGCTTGTTGTTGAAGAAACGAGAACGAGAACGATGTCCTTCTGCGCCTATAATTTTGGCTGGTCTTCCACTACCTGTAGTGAATAGCATTGGCGTGGTAGAATGAAATCAAATTAATAGCGCTCAGCATATATGAATTGACAAACTTGCTTAGCTATGAACTTGGATAGCAGATGAAAACAACACTTATATGGTAGCACTGCCCAAATACTAACTCCAAGTAAGACGTGACGTTTGGCAACCTTGTACAGAATTCCTTTGCGTGGATGCAACGTTTCCCGTAAGGTCGGGTAACATGAGAAAAATGAGATATGTCATTCTGTGTGCTACTTTCGAGAACAACAGATGTGAGGTTCGAGATTTGGATACGACATGGCGCAGTCGGTAGGTAAGTAAAGTGTTACTTTCCGAATCTACAGGTAATGTGTTACTATTAAATCTATTTGGCTTTTGCTATGAAAAAAAAATTTGTTGTGGGCGAAGCGGTCCCAATTACTTTAAAAGCAAGATAAAAAGTTGAGCGGTGCGCTCTCAACAAAAAAAGAAAAAATAAATAAATAAATAAATAAAAAAGCTGAGCGGAGCGGTCTCAGCAAGCCAAAAAGTTGAGCGGTACGATCTCAACCAGAAAACAAAAACAAAAAAAAAAGCTGAGCGGAGCGGTCCCAGCAAACCAAAAAGTTGAGCGGTACGATCTCAACCAAAAACAAAAACAAAAAAAAAAGCTGAGCGGAGCGGTCTCAGCAAACCAAAAAGTTGAGCGGTACGATCTCAACCAAAAACAAAAACAAAAAAAGCTGAGCGGAGCGGTCTCAGCAAACCAAAAAGTTGAGCGGTACGGTCTCAACCAAAAACAAAAAAAAAAGCTGAGCGGAGCGGTCTCAGCAAACCAAATAGTTGAGCGGTACGGTCTCAACCAAAAACAAAAAAACAAAAGGACAAAGAGATTTCCACAAATACTGAATGGCTGAGCGAAGCGGCCTCAGCCGTGAAGGAAATGCAAGAGGATTGTCATGACTTGAGACAGTTGTTCGAATAATATAGTACCTACATGTATTACTTATGATATACGAATGATATAGTTGATATAGCACATGGTACTTGTTATTCAGTAATTCACAATATTTAGCGACTTTCAAGAGAGGTGATGGGCTTGTTTCGGACGCAAGGTATTCCTTCCGATCACATACGAAAACGGTTCGGAGGTGGAAACTCGGAAGGGTGGAATTTTAATCAACGGAAATAAAACCTATCAGAAAGGAACACCTCTGATGCCCGTGGATGTGGTGTCAATGCTGTAAACGTTTGGGTCATCTCTACCAGTCAGAAGTGCTAATTTTCTAGATGCGCATTGGCACGGAGATGATTTTAGGTAGGATTTACTTTTGCTTTGTTTATAGTTTGAAGTGGTGCCCAAAAAGGAAATCCGTTACAGGAGATCATTGTTAAGTAAAAGCCGGGTATTTGTATTTGTTTGTTTGCTGGCTTTTTTATGGCGCGATCGATCCGAGTATTGTGTCTGATGTGACCGAGGACATATGCCTGGTTTAAAACAAGAATTTTCCTGCAGTGCCATTTTAGGTTGTGCAAGGGTGAGTTCAATTGAGACGTTGATTCGCCAGTTAGCTGGATCATCGCCCGGTTCACTTCCATTACACCAAGTTTGTTTGCCAGTATCTAAGTGTGCAAGCCATTTTGTACCTGTATTTGTCTACTGGATGTGCTATAAAGGCGGTAACCTACTTGCTCGACTTTGAAGTCAATTGTCGGAATTATTGTGGCCACTTGGCCAACAAGTGGTGATGTCCCCGCATCGTCGAATACGAGTTGGGTTGGGAATTGCATCCCCGGTTCCAAAAAGGGCCACGTATGCAGGACAATTCAGTGTCTTGATTTCAAGGGATCTGAATTTTACTGAAAGACAGTCTATCTATGATTTAGTACTGTCGTGCAATGAACATATGCAGCAGACGTTGGACTGCTACGCGGTATTAATTTTATTTTGCCAAAGCTTACAAAGTTTGACTGCTTTGGAATGAGGAATCAAACTATCGGACCGACCACTGTCCACAGTAACGGGGTGAGGGATCAGTCGTAAGTGTTTTGCGTTCTTTAGCAGAGTGAGTGAACCGGAAACGGAAAGTGTAAGCTACATACATATTTCGTTCGCTTCGATGGGAATAGTTGTAGTGATGATCAGTCGTTGCTCCAATGGAGCTCCGCAAATCTCCGACAAGGGGACACTGCGGCAAACTGTAAGGTCGGACAATTATATACTTTTTTTACTGAACATGCCTGTAAAGCGAGTCAAAGGTCGAAAGGCGATTGGCATTTGAAGCGCGAAACCTTTAAACGGCATTGTATTTTGCATATTACACTTGTTCTTGAGTGAGGGCGAGGTGACACGGAATAAAGTTGGATGGTGGGCCAGCTGTGGTGGCCTCTACTAGGAGTGGTTTCCAAAAAATATTCTCTTTCGATCCGAACACCTAAAATAAACATTGGAATTTGACTTGTCATTTCATTAGACCGAATTCAGTGCCCAGCGGTGAGTTCATCAGTAGGCATAGGTGGTGTAGGTAGAATAAAGTACGGTACACTGAAACAAACTACCAAGTAAAGTATTATACGACTAAAAAAAAAGTTGAAATATTGTGATGTTTAAAGAAAAAAAATCGTGAATTTAGTTGTGCTAGCAGTTGAGCCCAGCGACGCATATCTTTTGTAAACACATGAAATCTCGTAAGAAACTGTCAACGTAAGAGTGACAAAGTAAAAATATGTCTTATAACAATCATGTTTATCATATGAATGTTAGGGTAGTTTGTGGGTTTAAGAATGTGCAAATTGTTCAGGAGCGCAACAAACATTTAAGTTATCTGATAACCTAATGCAGTTTTTGGACAAATCTGTAAGTAATAGAGCAGAATGAATGCAGCTTTTAGCAGCGGTCAAAGGAAGAGTAAATTAAACCAACACAGTCAAGAATGTATGATTAACCACGGCATAATGAGAAACTAAATAATTTCTCGGAATGTACAATAAATTATCATGAAGGCGCGATAAAAACCAGTACGTTTTTTTAGGATTTTGAAAGAATAATTAAACTTTACCATTCCTAATGATTTTAACAATTATTCGTAGAGGCTAAGAGATGAAATAGTGAGTCATTACGAAATTCAAGTATGGGAAAAGTTTAGATGTTTCTGTTTTCTTTTCTACAATATAATATTTATGATAATACATGATACATAATCACATTTCCTTCTGATACTCTTGATTTAAAATTTTGATAAATAAGTTATCAAGGAGTATAGCCGAAGGCGGATGTAGTGAATAGCATTGGCGTGGTAGAATGAAATCAAATTAATAGCGCTCAGCATATATGAATTGACAAACTTGCTTAGCTATGAACTTGGATAGCAGATGAAAACAACACTTATATGGTAGCACTGCCCAAATACTAACTCCAAGTAAGACGTGACGTTTGGCAACCTTGTACAGAATTCCTTTGCGTGGATGCAACGTTTCCCGTAAGGTCGGGTAACATGAGAAAAATGAGATATGTCATTCTGTGTGCTACTTTCGAGAACAACAGATGTGAGGTTCGAGATTTGGATACGACACTACCCTGCTTGCGAATTGTTGTTGGGCATCTTAGGATATGGTAAATAGTCGAAGCCGCAACATATTTGCTTTTTAAATGTTGTACCGCATACTTTTTGTCAAGATTTCGGTGGCAGTTCGTAGAAGTGTACAGCGCGCTCCCGAAATCTCGACGCCATTTTTAGCAAAACTGGGCCAGCATAAACAAAACAAAAAATATTAACAAAAAGAGGAGAGAGAGAGCTAACACATGCATACTCTCATTTCTCTCTAAGCTCGTTTGTTGTTAAGCATAAACCCCGCAAAAAAATTCCAAAATTTTAGTTGCCACCCGTTAGGTGTAGATTGTGAACCTTGCAACAGATAACTGGTTGTTTTATTCAGATAATGCCATTGCACACCTAATTTTATGAATGTTTCTTATAGAATTTTTTCTCAGCTTCTCAATGGTGGTCTTAAAATGAAAATCGGTTGGGGGGTTCATGTTGAAAACGGCGGTTTTTTGATAAAATCCAAAATGGCGACCAAATCCAAGAAGTCCGCCAAAAAATGTTTACTCCATCTGAAAGCCCTGTTCTTTTTCTTTGCAGAATCGGGCTATTTGTTAATTGTTCCATGGGGGTCTCCGTAGCCACAAGGTTACCGAGTCTGCTCTGACAAGCGAGTGGTCGTGCATACATACAGCAAACACCAGGGCGACATCACAATAGGTCAACTACACTGGTCGCAGTGATGAGTCCACACATGAAAAAAAATTGTTTCATTGCAAATTTATGAAATATTACATGATATAGATCTCAAGGTTTGTTAAAAATTTACCTTTTTTGAAACTGCCAGACCCCTTGGCGAACAAAGGATCCACTGTTTCGAGATATTAAAAGTGCAATTCTTATTTTTTAACCGTTTTCAACTAATCAAGTGCAAAAGTTCCAATATTTGAAGACCTCGTGTCAATAGTGGCCCCGTTTCAGCGAGAATTACTCAGTTGGTGATATAACAAGACGCAACTAACACCCACATTTTTTGTAAACTTAAAACCACGATGCAACTAAAATTGCCTCTAATTTCCGATTTTTTGACTAAAATGGGTGGCTAGTTGTCTTGCCGTTTAATTTGTTTATATCTAAGCCAAAAATTTACACATCTTTGTCTGCTTGAGGATTATAAACGAAAGCTTGTACTTGCTTCATTTGCCCTAAAACCTTTCGTTTCGAAAAAATATTTCATTGCTATCCCGAAACTAACTACCGATTTTCCCGTCGTATGATGCAATTTGTCATAAACGGATTTTCCAGGCAGTATGACCGCGCTTAAATACGTCGCTAGGATACATCATCCTCACAAATGATTTCCTGGTTTCCGGTTTCTGACTGCACTCTGCACAACGGGGAATCTAGATTGATACTGCTCTTTAACGGCGCAAACTACGCTGTAATTTCCGTCCATCCTCCAGCACTAATCCAACATGAGTAAATTTATAAAGACATTTCACGACAGCTTCGTCTCACGCGATTGGATTCAATTTACGTTGAATCGAAATGAGCTTTCAAGCGCACCAGAAGTGAGCACTTTATTCCTCTGATCTCTATAAAGCAAAACCCCCGGCGAAACGAAGACTATTATGACCGCCGCCTCCCGGTGGTGCTGTAAATGAAATGAATGAAGTTTTCACGATGAATCATTATCGGTTTGACGATGTCGTTGATTACCATGCCGCTGCTGCTGCTGCTGCTGCGCTGGAAACAACAGCAAATGGACGAACGTGAGTGATCATCGTCTGCGGACTATAAAAACGAGTGTAAAACATAATCCATGCGGCCACGACCGACAGATTAATGTTCTATCTCGTGTGTAAGCAACCGTGAAAAGCTGTGCAACTGATTGGCGGAAAAATGTACACCGAAAATAGAATATGCAGAACAAAGCGCAAACACTGAAGTAACATGATTTTCTTACGCTTTTGCCACAGACTAGCGGACCTGTGACTCAATTGTCCATTTTTTCCAGTCACTTTAAAGACTTCACTTTAGAGTAAATTAAATCTTTTCACAGACCATGGATTTGTATTTTAATGTCAGGTAACCGAACATCCAAACGAAGTTCAAAGAAAATATTCACGAGAACATTCCTATTCTTATAAAATTCCAGCTGGCGAAAAAGGAAAAGATTGAGCCATATCCATTATGAAAGCCATTGGACATCACGGGTCCGGCTCTTATTCCCTTTCGGTCTATTTATGTCCGTGCAGCATCTGTGCACAATACAGAAAAAAAATGTTACGAAAGCCATTGATGTAACGATTATTTTTCATCTCAATGAGCCCACGGCAATAACTAGGCTTCTGTCGTCGCAACGTACCTGTCTTTCGCTCTCTTTCTATAGTCACTTGATAAAATCATTATCCGCAGAAAACAGCCGCCGTTTGTGCCTATCTAGAAAACCATTACGACGTATACATTAGCTTTGTAAAAGCCTGGTCTTTTCTTTCCATTATAGGCTATTTTCATAAACAACGCAATACTATAGAGGACACCGGTCACTTTTCCTAACATTTACTCTGATTTCTTTCCTTTTCAGGTTGTTCCTGCAATCTCCCGCTAATCCAGATTTATTGTACATAATATTTTTCTGCCACACACAGCTCACTGTCACCCTTCTGCTGGGACTGATTTTTGGCAGCAAGGTAAGTGTTTTCTTCTGTCGTCGCTCTCTGGCAATGCTTTCCCTTCCCCCGCTTTCCGCCCGCGATCACTTTCCGGAATTTGCTAGATTCGAGAAAATTCCGGCGCTCATCGGTACCACCCACGACATTCAGCGCACAGGTTTTCGCGATGGGAAAACAGATGAGAAAAAATCGCTGCAGACGTTACCAAGGTAGAATGCTACCGGTACGATGCGTGCTTACTGGCACGCGTAAACACTTCCGAGTACACGATTATAGGATGGTTCAAGTGAATCCTGTAGTTCCATCCGTAAAATTGGGAAGAGTTTTGTCAACAAGATGGAAAGCCCGAGAAGCTTCCAGCAGCCTTACATTTCCGTTATGAACACTTCGATTACTCTCGAGCATTTGCGATATGATTTTTGGCACTTTGCCAAGCGTCTTATTATTATGAACGTTCGACATTCGAAACCGGGCTCTCTGTGTGCGTGCCAAGTAAATCTGCTTTGGGAGAAGTGCTTCCAATTTAAGGCAGCCCAACGTCAATCAGCTCAACGTTCTAGTTCATTATTTTCGATGCTTGATGGATTATGCGTCGTTTGATTGAGGGTTGTTTTCATTCTTACCTACCTACCTACGTGGCAGAAATAAGCTATCGCGTCGTGTTGACGATAATGATGTCCGCGATGTAAGTTTGGTGGAAGCTAAGTAAATATTGCAAGTGATATCACTACACATAAAATTGGATAAGATTATCGTATTACCACAGACTAACAGGGGTCAGTCCCGGCGTAGTGGTTAGCATTCGCGCCGAAGACCTGGTTTCAAATCCCAACCCCGCAGAAGTCACGAATGACCCAAGCTGGTTAAAGTGACTATAATCTAACAAAAAAAAACACAGACTAACAGACGTAACACTTCGAACAAATTTTCTAACAAAACATCGTTTCAGTGACATCCCTAAAACCTGGAAAAAACACTAACATCACCTGGTGCAGTCTTCGCGCTACGCAGAGCAGTTCGCTATAAATTTAGCAATGCTATAAATTTTGCAGGTATATTATCTGACAACAGCGCCATGGCAGGCGAGCGGCGTACTCGCGCAACGTCTGTTGTTTGAGTCTTGGCTTAAGTGAACATTTAAAATGATCGTTTTTATTGGCGATGGAATGACGTAACACTGAACTGTTAGTCTGTGGTATCACTTTGGGTCAACCATTTATTCCTTTTCTTCTCGCAAATTAATTTATACAAAAAATATAGCAAACCTTAAATATGTTCACGTAGAGCACCTTGCACTCGGCCAACTGCCATGATTCGCGTTCAGAACGATTAAAATGGTAATAAGGGCGTGAATAACATTGAGCTAATAAAAATAACGTATCAAATGGACGTCTGAGACACGTTAAAACATTGACTATTACAGCGGATGATGACGAAACGTAAATCAACGCATCCCCCGTCGCACTTGACGTTCGAGCTGGTTCGAATGTATGGGTATAGACGAGAACTGTCAATTTGGAGTGATGCGATTGTTATTGTTTTAATCGAAGTGTGGCGTGAGAACAGATTTGCGACACTAAACTCGAGCTGAAATATATTGCATTGTAACAGGGAAGTGCCTAGTACGAGACAATTTGTTAGTTTATTCTTACTTAATTAATTCTTTCTACTTCATTGAAACTTAACCTAAAAAGTACAGCTTTGAACTGATTTCATCGGAAATGAACTCAGAATCTGTAATTGGAACCAGGCTTCTGCCGTGCTCTGCAAAAAATCTCAATTCTTGGCGTTTTCCTGGCAAAGCACAGAAAACGAATCGGTTTGATCTCTTTCTGTCGGATCAACGCGACGAGTTTTGTTTTGCTTTTGCAGTGCTTTGCTGCTTTGCTCTGCCGACGAGTGAGCATCAGTTTGGTTTCATGTTTCTTTTTCTGCCGAAGCGCTACTGAATGCATGTTCTCAAGGTCACGGAGCAAATCATTATAGTCCATATAATTACCTATCGCATATTCTCTTTGGGGTACGGAGCGAATAGTCTCGTGTCTCCAGTGTGCGAAGAAAATATCTAGACCAACATTTCTAAAGATCCAATGAGCAAATGAGAGATTCTCTTTGCATCTCCTCTCTTACGCTTATTACGGGGGTATAAATGCATTTCAACCCAATTTTTCTTAATCATTAGCTATCCAATAACGCTAGCAACGAATTCAGTCAAAATAGACGCATTCAAGTGCATTAGACCCGACAACGAGAAAGAAGCATTCTATGCGCAGCTGGAAGCAACGTACGACAGCTGCTCAGGACGGGACATCAAGATCGTCATCGGGGATATGAACGCCCAGGTCGGCAGGGAAGCAATGTATAGGCCAGTGATCGGGACCCATATCCTGGACACCGACACGAACGATAACGGCCAGAGATGCATCAACTTTGCAGCATTCCGAGGCTTGGTGGTCAGAAGCACTTTCTTTCCCCCACAAAGACATCCACAAAGCCACCTGAAGATCACCTAACCAACGAACTTCGAACCAAATCGACCGTATTCTCATAGAAGACCAACATACCTCGGACCATTACCTAGTAGCAGTACACGTACGCTCAAAGCCGCCCTTCTCGGTTTAACATTCGGCAGCTAAAAAACCCGCCAGTTACCCAAAACTACGCGCACGTGCTGGATGAAGCTCTGCCTTGCTCTGTGGAGCTAGATGCTTCGACCCTCGAAAACGGATGGAGTATGATACGCTCGTCCGTCAATGAGGCCGCAACCGCGGTGCTAGAAGTGGAAACCTCGAGTGCATGAAATGATTGGTTTGACGCGGAATGCCAACAAGCGATAGAGAGGAAAAAAGAGCTTGGGACAGTTATCTAAACATATCCACGAGAGAGAATTTGGCCATGTACCGACGAGCGCGGTATGATTTGACAATGCTCCTGAGGAGGAAAAAGCGCCGGAAGGAGGACAGAGAACGTGAGGAGCTGGAACAACTATTCCGGGCTAATGACATACAAAGTTCTACGACAAAGTGAACCAAACTCGTAAGGGCTACACACCTAAACCAGACATGCGTAACGACAAGGGAGGGATCAAATCAGCGCGAGGTGGTCGACAGGTGGAAGCATCTCAATGGCGAAATAGCAGCAGGAGACGCAACGGAAGTTAGCTTAGGAGTACCTATGAACGACAACAGCGAGATCCGGCGAGAAATTCGTCAGCTGAAGAAAGAGTCGGTAAGGACCGACTCCCAGCAGAGCTGTACAAAAATGGCTAAGAACCGCTAGGAAACGCACTTCATTGGATAATTTCTAGGATTTGGGAGGAGGAGAAACTACCGGAGGAGATGGAAGGTGTAGTCTCTCCCATCTACAAAGAGCGCGACGATTTTGTTGCGTCGTCTATCCCCAAAAGCAAGAGAATTC
This sequence comes from Sabethes cyaneus, assembly GCF_943734655.1. Classification (NCBI taxonomy): domain Eukaryota; kingdom Metazoa; phylum Arthropoda; class Insecta; order Diptera; family Culicidae; genus Sabethes; species Sabethes cyaneus. Next base: position 182,831,546 of record NC_071354.1, on the reverse strand, counting down.
GTAGGTCAGTATCAGGCGGGCTTTATGGGGGTCCGTGCTATTACGGATCAAATTTTTACTCTCCGACAAATCCTCCAGAAATGTCGAGAGTACAACGTGCCCACGCATCATATTTTCGTGGATTTCAGAGCAGCATACGATACCGTCGAACGCGAACAGCTGTGGCAGATAATGCACGAGTACGGGTTTCCGGACAAACTGACGCGGCTGATCAAAGCTACTCTGGAACGAGTGATGTGCTACGTGCGCGTTTCGGGGACACTTTCAAGTCCTTTCGAATCGTGCAGAGGGCTACGGTAAGGGGATGGACTATCCTGTATGTTATTTAATATCGCTATTGAAGGTGTGATCCGGCGAGCGGGCATCGAAACGAGGGGAACGATCATCGACATCATTACTAGAAACCGTGGGACGGCGGAGGTAATCTACGCCAGACTAAAAACGGAGGCTAGGAGGACAGGGTTACAAATTAATGCGTTGAAAACCAAATATATGGTAGGAAGAGGCTCCCGAGAAAGTAACGCTTGCCTCCCACGGACAGTGACTATTGACGGTGATGAACTGAAAGTGGTTGATGAGTTCGTATATTTGGGATCTCTGGTCACCGTCGACAATAATACGAGTAAGGAGATCCAACGACGCATTCAAGCCTGAAATCGAGCCTACTTTTCCCTTCGCAAGACGTTTCGATCAAGGAGCATACGCCGCCGCACAAAGCTGACGATGTACAAAACACTAATCAGACCGGTAGTCCTCTACGGACTTGAGACAGTAACTTTACTTACGGAAGACATACGTGCACTTGCCGTTTTTGAACGAAAGGTGTTGCGGACTATTTTTGGCGGAGCGGAAAGCGGAGAGTGGCGGAGACGTATGAATCACGTGCTACAGGCACTGCTTGGAGAGATTCCCATCGTACACCTGGCGAAAGTTGGGAGACTACGGTGGGCCGGCCACGTCGCAAGCATGCCGGACGACTGTGTAGTGAAATTCGTTCTCTTCAAGAACTCCACCGGCACCAGGAATAGAGGGGCTCAACGCGCTAGATGGCTCGACCAGGTTGAAGCCGACTTGCGTGTGTCGAAACGCGCAACGAAATGGCGACGAGTAGCCCAGGACCGAGTACAATGGAGAGGAATTCTTGATACGGCAAGAGCCACCCCGGCTCTCGGCTGAATAACTCTAGACGCAACGGATTTGACTTACGGATCTGATGCTGTTCAACGTCGCTCTTGAGGAGATGATCCGATGAGCAGACATCGAAACAAAAGGCACAATTTTTGCAAAGTTAGCCAACCCTATGCTTCGCAGAGGACATTGATATAATAGCCAGGAACTTTGCCGCAGCAGAGTCCATCTACGCTAGACTGAAAACGTTACGAGGATTGAATCTATATCTATATACATATACAAAAGTGAGGGTGAGTATTTTTGTATGTTTGTATGTATGTTTCATAACTCCAGAACGCCTTGACCGATCTCCACTAAACTTAGCACAAATATTCCTTGATATAAGGGAATCAGCACTGGGGGGTTGATAAGAGGAGGAGGCAATAACTCCGAAATACCTGAGTGGTTCTTCATCAAACTTGGCATACATGTTCCTTGGCATAAGGGAATCAGAACTCAGGAGGTTGACAATAGGGGAGGTGGGGTTCATAACAGGGGCGAGGCAATAACTCCGAAATGCCTGGACAATTCGTCAACAAACTTGGCACACGTGTTCATTGACATTATGGAATCAGCACCGGGAAGTTGACAAAAGGGGGAACCCCTAACAAGGGGGGAGAGATCTAAATAAGTAAAAGGGGTTGCGTTTCTCTTGCATTTAAACCGATTGTAGTTGTGCAACTGACTTTGAGAAAAGAGGGGGTTCCACCGAGAAGGAATATATGGTAAATCAACCTTTGTTTCGTTTCCATTAGAGTAAGGAGGGGTAAAAGTACGATGCGGGTAAAAGTGCGATTCAATGATTTATCAGTGCGGATTCCGAGTAAATTGACTACATTGGCATGGATGGGTGAGTACTTTGACAGCTTAAATCCATCATAAACATTTGTTGTTTACGAATCATAGTTGCTGAGTTATGGGTAAAAGTTATTTTAGAACGGTTTTGATGTAATATTTCGTTGTACGGCAAATACGATATCAACAGGAGGATATTACTTATTCACAAATTGTAGCAGCGTTTTACATCACTCAGATATCTCTCTTGAAATTGCGGTGAGAAGAATTTACAAAATATATGTTACTTTTCCATAATTTAATCAAACCCCGTCAAGCGCCTAGCGGGGCAAAAGTTCGATTTATTGACGGGGTAAAAGTTCGATTCATGGATCGAGAATCTCACTCATTTTACTGACGGGACGACGACACTATGCAAGTCCTTGCGACTTGTAAGGTACTGCGGGCGACGCTGTTCGTCCGTCAGCGTTATAGCCGCGATTCTCAACGGGGTTGTTCGGGGAAAGGTTTCGTTTCTATCACGGAGCGAAAAAATTCGTTTGTTTCAAACGAAATTTTTATAACCTAAAAATATTTTTGTTTCGAAACGAAATTCTATTTGAATCAAGAAAATAACAGTTTTGAATTAAAAATAAAGTATTGTCAAATTGAGTTTTCGATGTAAATATTTTTATTTCAATCATACATATCAGTTTGAAACGAAATGAAATTTCTGTTTGCGCGTAAAACAACCATAAATGTGGTTGAAACAACATTTTTACCTTTGTTATAGAGTAAGGATGCGATTTAATGATTTATCGGTGCAGATTCGAGTAAATTGACTACATTGGCATTAATGGGTGACTACTTTGACTGCTTGAATCTAACGTAAACTTTGGTTGCTTACGAAGTATAGTTGCTGAGTTATGTACAAATGTTATTTTAGGCCGGTTTTGATGTAATTTTTTGTTATACGGGTAATACGATATCAACAGGAGGATATTACTTGTTGAAAATTTGTAGCACTGTTTTACATCACTCGCATATCTGTTTTGAAAATACGGTGAAAAGAGTTTACAAAATATATTTCGCTTTTCCATAATTTAATCAAACCCCGTCAAGCGCCTAGCGGAGTAAAGGTGCGATTCACGGACGGGGCAAAATGTATAGCTTATATACAGCTTTTGGCACTATATTACATATACTAGAAATGGAAGATCTGCAGAAAACTGTGCTCTACAGATGTTGGTCGAAGGAAAACAATGTTTTTCCGCTGATGAAACATAAAACAAACGTTCGGGAAAGTTTCGATCTGTCGGAGGCTGCAATACACCAGCGGAAAATAGAAAAGGTGTAAATTGAGAATATTCCTTACCGAAACATACCGCAGATTGACGATAATATGGTTTTGTTAGCTACTGCTGTGCTAATTTCATGGATTCGAGCTTCGCACTTTTGCCCCGCGGTAATCGAACTTTTACCCCGCTAGTGGGGTAAAAGTGCGAATCGGCACTGGTTCAGAAGAATGAAGAATTTATTCTCAATAACACTATTATTCCAGTTGATTTATAGTTGAATGTAAAGACATTGAGTAGCTGCATCACTATAAAATATATTTTGTTGTTGTTCTTCTTTATATCTCGCGAAAATTGATGACAACTTCAAACATCGCACTTATGCCCCGCCTTACTCTATAGCGATTTTTATTAAGCAAACCGATGCAATAATTAGCTAAGTGAAAGAAGGGGGAGCTTACTGGGAAGGAACCGACATGTAGGGGGACGAGGAACGTGAGTATGGATGTATGTTCCACCATAGCTCCGGAACTTATGGACTGTTCTTCATCAAACGTCGTTTGTCAACACAAAAGTGAGATACGGTATCTTACAAGGGGAGAGAAAGGTTCAAATGGGTAAAGGGGTGCGTTTCTCTTGCATTTGGAACGATAGTAGTTGTACAAATTGTTGTATTTCTGAAAGGTGGAATAGGGTGGCCATTAAAAAGGGTGAGGTTCAACAACGTAAAAAAGGCTTTGTGTCGATTTATATGGTTTACCGAGAAGAAGATAAATTTACAAGTGGTTGGAGGACAACGTGAGAGAAACTGACAAAGGGAGTAGACATATTCAAATGAAAAAAAGGGTTTTGTCTCTTGCATTATGAGAGTTTTTGTTACAAAAGCAGATGTACAAGTGACTGAATGACAAAGAGGCCCCGAGTGAGTTCGGGCAATCAGCTAGTTAAAAATAAATACGTCAAAGACCAACACGGTACCCGTTAAACGCGCCGAACTAGAACTCAATGGTTGATGAGTTCATGTATTTGAGATCACCGGTGACCGCGGTAAACAATACTAGTATGGAGATCCTGCGGGGCATTCAAGCAGGAAGTTGGGCATACTTTGCCCTTCGCGAAACACTATGATCAAGAAGCATACGTCGTCGTACAAAGCTGACAATGTACAAAACCTTATTACACCGGTACTTCTTTGTGAACTTGAAGCTGTAACGCTGTTCACGGAGGACATGCACGCCCTTGCCCTGTTCGAACGAAAGGTGCTACGGGCCATTAATACAGAATGTTTTAACACAACCATGCGTCCCCTTTTTGGTCGGAATCGATGGGGGCGCTTTCGTTGGTATGCCTAGCAATTTTTATTTTGTGAAATAATAAGGTTTACCAATAAGAAAGGATATGGTACATTGTCAAATTGAAAGAAAATACAGGAAATGTGGCCGGTTTTCGTGCTCATCGACGTTATCGAGAAAATTATATGCTATAATCTAAGATTTAAGTAAGATGTCAACGAGTTTTTTAAACGCCGGTATTCTAGCAACCAATTTTTGGCAACTCCGTGTAACATTTCGGCTGCTGTGGTCGCTGATGAGTGCTTTTTGGTACTGATTAGGTCTTTAATTGAAGTTCTCTATTGGCATACGTCTCGAAAGACATTTTTAAAAAAATAATCTGTGTATGCTATTGCAAAAAAAAATCTTCTTCATTTTGTCCTGTGGAACGGTATCTGCCACACAAATATGGAGGCACTATAATTTTGAAAAGGAATGCGATATTAAACTTACGCCATGAAACTAAGTTATAGATTCTAGCTTAGTTCAATGTGTAAGTGTGAACAAGTCTTCTCTTCTAAAAATGTGAATCTTAAAATGACGTACCGAGAACGTAGGTAATTTCGATAAGTTCCTTATTCCAATGAATTGAAATTCATAGTTCAAGAGCATGCTTGAATCGAGAGGATTCACACTATGGCTTTTGATTCAATCTTCTAATAATCCACTACTTTATTTGAGTGATCGGAATTATTTGCGTTCAGGGTAGTCAGACTTAAAACAACATTGCATCATGTCACTTAATTTCGGAAACTAACAGAAATATCATTGTAATTCAACACTTTATATTCAATGTAGCAAATCTGACTAAATTAAACAGTATCACACAGTTTCTTTTAAGTTGTATTGGAAAGCCAATTTTATGTCAAAGAAGAGCCAACTCCCTAATTAGTCAGTTCAAAGTTATCGACCGTGCAGATTAACTTTTATCAAAGATGCACTGAAGTGTGGCTGAAAATTTAAAAAAAAATCAGACTTTCCTGGTTACCCATGTTGTTTATCATTTTCAGATTAATAAACTGGGGGTAAAATATCTTTGCTAATGCTTCTGACCATCGAACAAAGTTTTGAAAGGATGGAAAGGAAACGTGAAAGGAATAACAAAAAAAAATCCTAGACCTTCAGCAGAGAGGAAGGCAAACATCTGCCGTCAAAAGTATTAAAGTTGTTTGTTCCAGTAAACACAACAAGCTTTAACTTAATTATTCTTGAAAAATGGCAGCGCCGTGCATAAGAATTTTCATTTTTAAGCTTGTTGAAGGCGTTCAGCCACGTGTCAAACCTCTTGCGTGTAACAACATACATACAATAGCACTCTTTTACTAAATAACTTTGAAGATTCTCAACAGCACATGAAAAATCACCCCGATATTTAATACTAAAACAAACACTTCACCGGCCGCCGGTCGAAAGCTTCTGCGACCATTGTTCGAAGAACTGTAGAAACCTGCAGCTGCCATTAACAACACTAACGATAATATCATGTGCTTTCGCCGAAGGAAGAAAAAAACCTTTAGCTGAAGGTAATTTTTGATATCACATTTCTACATCTGCCCGGTGCGGTGCTCTCGACGGCGAAACCGGAGCAGCAAAACAAGTCAAGTCCCAAGTTTGTGCGCATACTTTTTTTCAATCGTCCGCTCTCGCCTGTCCGGCATTTCATCACCGAAGGATACGAGGGTGCATGATGGGAAAAAAACATCGCTTCCCATGCGGTAGATCTATCTGCAAGCGAACGGACATACGGTTCTGAAAGCAAGCTTTTTGACAAAAGATTTCCGAGTTAGTGCTTGTTCACTTTTCTTTTCCGGTTTACTGTTTCGATAACAACTGACCGGGGGATTGTGGCAGGTATCTTCTGTGGCTGGTCTATAGTGTTTCGTGATCCGACATTCCACGGCAACGCGGTTGGGAAAAAAAACTAACAAAATGCCCGAGATTAGTTACGACAACTGGAATGGTTTCTCTGTTTTACCATGGTAAATATTTATTACTGCATTCTTTATCTGCATTGAAATGGTTTTATCTAGAAAACATACCGAGTGTCTGGATTTTTGTTCGGAACAAAAATGAAAAAAGAAACACTTCAAACAGCTTACGATGCAACCTTTTTGGTGATTCTATTACCATAACCAACTGACAAGGTTTTTGATTTTCTCATTGGAGAATAACAGTGAGCAGTGAGAAAGTGAACTTGTATGATAGTAAAATATTTATTTCCGTTTTGAGCAATGACGATAACGGTCTGATAAACACATCATTAGTTGAAATAGATTAAATCGATGGAATTTTCACCAAACCAACTTTGCAGAAAAAAAATCCTTTAAAAAAATCAACTTTTGATATTCATTTCGACAAAGGGTATCGATATTTTTGCGAATTGGAAATTAGTTGGAAGTAGATAATGCGAAAGCAAAACCACAAACATCAAAGCATTGATGAATTTGTATTAATTAATTGGGTTACCGAGAGTAAACATGTTTTCGTACAATAAAAGACGGTTGAAAAATTGATTGAAGAAAATCAAAAAGTGAACTTTCATCGAAAGTGTTGTTTGTTTTTGCCCCCCCCAACATCGTTCCCGGTGCTTTCGGTAAAGTAAAATGTTCCACCTTCTTCCTTACGTCTTTCCTGACCGATGCAATGAAGGAAAATATTAATTGAGTTTTGGAAACTTTGAAAGAATTTTTCCACTCCTGCTGGAAGTTAGCGGCAAAATGTTGAAACTTTTCAGTCAAGTGCCACTTGTTACAGGAATACTTTTTCCCAGCAGCTGCTTACTGGAATTTTACTCAAGTTAGTCGCTAATTTGCTTCATAACACGCTACTAAATTAGCAATGGAGTCGCCCCCAAGTGTTCGGTAGTTATTATTAAAAAGTAATGAACCGAGGGTGAGACTTAAACAGACTACAACTAGTTAACTACAGTTACTGCTTGGAAGCAAAAACAGCTTCTTGTGCATCCACGCTACTCAGTAAATTAAGTTACTGTTGAACGACGTAAACAAAAGGCATAGAGATTATTTCCATCAAGGAGTACTTGGTGATTTCAATGTTTTTGAGATCGAACTTACTTCGGTTACATACCAACATAAGAACTGACAATACCATTATGTTAGGATGTACATATCTCTTTAATTACCTTTTACTGACTGGTTTAAGGTAGACTATTACCCGGCAACGATAGGGGTGATGCCTATCAAATTGCACCGAAGAGGATGGTTACATTTTCAGTTGACCATCACCCTACCAATGAACGACTAATAGTCTTCCCTAAACTTCCCCTCAATTTTCCGTGAATTTTTGCTAAATAATATACATGAGTATATTTTTGAATCATTATTTTTTGTTTTTTGTATATTTATCGTGTCAGTTTTACTTTTGTGTAATTTATGATATCATATGAAAATAATAGTTATAATTTTTAAGTCAATTTACTATCATGATCTGTCTTTTTCGATGGCAAGCATTATTCTTGTGCCGTCCTTTTGCATTATTTCCGTAACACTATTTATTTCTGTTTTCTTGTTATTTCTGTGCCTTTTGAGGTTCTTTTTCCGCCACTTTAATTATTTTTTGTCATTTTTTCAGTGCAGTTTTTCGAATATTTTTCATTTTTTGTTCCTCTTGTTTTTGCGGTTATTTTAGAGTCTTTGAGTTTTGCTTTAATTTATTGTTTCTTGTATCATTTTCTGTCATTTTTGTATCTTTTAGATATCGTTTTGCCTTTCTACTATAAGTACATATCCTCTCACATCCTCTCCTCTAACGTTGTACGGTTGGGCACTTGTAAATCTGTCTTCATCTCGGTAATCCCTATAAATCGACACAAAGCCTTTTTTACGTTTTTGGACCTCCTACATTTCCCCCTTTCAGAAATAAAACAACTTTTACAACTGCTATCGTTCCCAATGCAAGAGAAACCCTTTACCCATTTGAACCTTTCTCTCCCCTGGTAAGAGACCGTCTCCCTCTTTTGGCAACCCCCCGGTGCTTTTCTTTTATGCCAAAAAATATATGTTTGACAAACGACGTTTGATGAAGGACAGTCCAAAAGTTCCGGAGCTATGGCGGAACATTCATTCATACTCACGTTGCTCGTCCCCCTACATGTCGGTTCCCTCCCAGTCAGGTCCCCCTTCTATCACGTAGTTAATTATGCATCGGTTTGCTCAGTTAAAATCGCTACAATGGAAACGAAACAAAGGTTTATTTACCATATATTTCTCCTCGGTGGAACCCCCCCTCTTTACTCATAGTCAGTAGCGCAACTGCAATCGGTTTCAATGCAAGAGAAATGCAACCCCTTTTACTTATTTAGATCTCTCACCCCTTTGTTAGGCATTCCCCCCTTTTGTAAACTTTCCAGTGCTAATTCTCTTAAATGTCAAGGAACATGAGTGCCAAGTTTGATGAAGAATTGTCCAGGCATTTCGGAGTCATGGCCTCCCCCCTGTTATGACCCCCTATTCCTGTTATGACCCTCCCGCTTCTTTTGTCAACCCCCTGACTTCTGATTCCCTTATGCCAAGGAAAGCGTGTGCCAAGTTTGATGAAGAACCGTCCAGGTGTTTCGCAGTTATGGCTTCCCCCCTGTTATGAACCCCCACCCCCTCCTCTTCTTGTCAACCTTTCAGTGCTGATTCCCTTATGTCAAGGAACATGTATGCCAAGTTTGATGAAGAGCCGTCCAGACATTTCAGAGTTATGGACCTTCCCCCCCCCTTTTACGACCCCTCCTCTTATCAACCCCCGTTGCTAATTCCCAAGTAACAATTCCGAGTTTAGTTACGTTCCTATAGTGGTTTTCATGATCAATTTCATATAACCGCTAATAAAACTATGAGCTCCACCAAAACTTTCTGATGACTACTATTAAACTGTTTTCTGATCAAGTGGCCCACTCCTCAGAATGTTTTCATAAGCGCTATAAAAATCAGATTATAAGCTCAAGTAGTCGTAGCACGCTCTGCTGAAAGCATCAATAAACCGGTTAAGCTTTCGCTGCTTGACAGCCATCGCCATAATTTAAAAAAGCTTTTCGCTTTTCTGGCAAAAGCTAAATAAGTTCGCTAGGTTTGTCAACTTAAAAATATCATTCTGAACAGAATAAAATATTCCATAGAATATTTATTAAATTTTAAGCAATTTCGTAGGTTTGCAGCATGTGCGCATTTAATTTCATCGTGCATATTGATATGATAGGTCGATAAAATCAGCGCGCCACTGAAATTTTGCAATTTTCGAAAACTGGTTGTTTTAACAAATTGAAAATATTCAGTTAGGCAATCTCAATTTCTAGCAAAATCATTTTAGTTGCTTCCTCTGACGGGAAAACCGATTGATAATAACTTTCTTTCTGCAAAACACTTTGCTTTGATGAATTTTTGTTTGCGAGCTAAACAAAATACTAGAATATGGCAATATGGCTTTGCATAAAAAAATGATTTTGGTTTTGAACTTTGGTATTCTTCATAATAGCAGCAAAAAAAACTGTTTGGGCAGGGTGTTACCGTTTCAATAGCTCTATAAAACTAACAGATTTACTGCGGTTTGACAAGTAGCCACGATAAGATCAATTTTGATTAGTGCGCCATTTTGTATTGCTACGCCACACTTATGGTAAGTTTATAAAAGACGTGGTGCAGCCAACAAGTTTCAACGTGGTGATATAAGCAACCGCAATAAATTTGCTTTATTAACAGGTTTATTATGGTTTTCTAGCTAGCTATAAGTGTGTTTGGACTCGTATCCTCTTGGTATTGCGCAATACCACAATAAACCCAGTGGTAATGATTAATACCGCAATAAAACCTTTATAAAATTCAAGTAAAACCAAGTGGCTTTACAATTGTTACTTGGGTTTTATATATATATATATATATATATATATATATATATATATATATATATATATATAGATAGAAGATAGTATAAAGGTATATCATTCACTCGAAAAACCGGAAATGGAAAGAAGGTCTTGCGGGTCGAATGTTATATACGACTCAATGTATAAAACAGTTTAGTCAAGCAGTCTAGTCGAGCTGTCCAGTCGAGCAGTTGAGTTGAGCTGTCAAGTTGAGCGGTGAAATCGAACAGTCTAATTAAATCAACCAGTTTCATCGAGCTGAACAGTCGAGCAGTCGAATCGAACAATCCAATCAAGCAGTTCCATCGACCAGTTCAGTCGAGCAGTCGAGTCGAATAGTTCAGTCAAGCAGTTCCATCAACCAGTTCAGTCGAGCAGGCAAATCAAGCAGTTAAATCGAGCAGTAGAGTCGAGCAGCTGAGTTGAGCAGTCGAGTCGAGCAGCTGAATCGAGCAGCCGGGTCGAGTAGTAAGTCGAGCAGTTAAGTCGAATAGTTCAGTCGAGCAGTCCAGTCGATCAGTTTAGTCGAGCAGTGTAGTCGAGCAGTGGAGTTGACCACTTATTCGTATAGTCGAATCGAGCAGTTGATTCGAGCAGTCGGGTCGAGGGGTTAAGTCGAGCAGTGAAGTCGAACAATACAGTCGAGCAATCACATCGAGCAGTCAAGTCGACCAGTTGAGCAATTGAGCAATCCAGCAGTCAACCAGTAAGGTGACTAAGAATAAAACCCATTGCTACGAAAGCATGGCGTCCTGTCAGGGGCCGGTTAGTTACCGTTAAGCCTCTTATGACGTCCTGTCAGACACCTGGTTTTGGCTACAGACAAGCCTCTTATTTATATATATAGAAGAAGATAGAAGATTACTTCTAGCATAATTTTTGAAGAATTTTTCTGTAATTTTTATGCCATTTTTGTATCATTTCCATGCCATTGTTTTGGTTTTTCTTTCTTATTGTTATTTATTCAGTGTTATTATTGTATCAGTTTTGCATAACTTGTGAACAACAAAAGGCGATCAAAAGTTGGCGAAAAGACGACGAAAATACTATGGAAATAACATGAAAATACAATAAAAAGACGACAAAATATGCCATAACACATGCAACAAAAACCAAAAAGACGATGAAAAACGACAAAAAGACGTTTTAGTGGCGCGAACAAACGACAAAACATGCAAAAAAGACGATGAAAAGATGACGGATATGCGGCCAAAGGACAAAGAAAAACCAGCAAAAAGACGACAACTTTGACAACTTCGAGTTCTACGTAAAAATGTCAAACAAGAGACGAAAAGACGAAGAGAAAATGACAAAAAGATGCCAAAACAACAGACGACAAAATGACAGAAAGCCGGTACCAAAAATAGATGTCAAAAAACTAAAAAACTAAAGAGCAAAACTAAAAGAGATGAGATGACGAAATATGACGACAAAAAGGCAGCGAAAAACTGACAAAAAGGCAGCGAAAGCGATGAAGAGAAAATAAGGACTACAAATACTTTTATACAATTTTTCGTTTCTGTGCCACTTTCTTATTTCATTTTGTTAATTTTAAAACGTTTTTCAGTTGCTTTTTTATCATTTGGGGCCGTTTCTATACCAATTCTGCACCACTTGTCAAATTCGGGCATTTTTCTGCTGTATTTGTATCAATGGAATAGGGCATTCAAATGGAGTTAAAATTTTTTGACGGCCGTCTTGGATTTGGTCCCATATTGGAAAAAGTCGCTCGGTGTCGCCATGAACCCCCGAACCGATTTTATTTTAAGACCAGCATTGGATAGCTGATAAAAAATGCCATATAAAACATTCATTAATTTTAATGTGCATTTAATGAATTACTCTGATTAAACAATTAGTTTTCTGTAGCAAAATTTAACATTACATGAAAATAAAAATTTAACATTACATGAAAGTAAACCTTGCTACAGATAATTATTTGTTTCAGTTAGTTAATGCACACCGATTTTTTTGAATACAGCAACATTTTTTCTCAGCTTTCCAATGCAGGTCTTAAAACGAAAATCGGGGCGTGGGGTTCATGGGGGGAGGTCCCAGATGGCCGCCAAAAATATTTTACTCCATTTGAATGCCCTATTCTTCTTCTTTATAGAACCATGCCATTTGTTAGTTGTTCCATTGTAAAATTAGGTAATATCACATTATATAGATCTCAAGCTTTGCTAAAAATTCTAAAAATGTTTTTAAAACTTTCGGGCCCCTTGGCTAACGAGGGGTCCACTGTTTCGAGCTATTAAAAGTGCAATTCTTATTTTTTAACCATTTTCAACCAATCAAGTGCAAAGTTCCAATATTTGACCTCGGGTCAGTAGCGGCCCCGTTTCGGCGAGAATACATACAAATACATATTCAAGCACCTCTACCAACCTTTGACGGTTCTTATGAGAGATGGTTCTCAGTCAAGTCCACGTTCACCACTATAATGAAACGATACCAACAAGAAGTCCCCGCGATAAAATTTTTTTGCTTGCATAACGCACTCGTTGGGTCAGCGACTGGAATAATTAATCAGGAAATCGTTAATGGCAACTAGTACGAAGCTGCGTTGCGGTTATTTACCGACAGATAATTCACAGCGCTTTGTAGCCAACGTATACGACTATACCAAGTTGAAATCTTGAGCAAAGTGGTCAAAATATTTGATTCTCTGGGACCAATGGGACCCGTAATCACAACAGCAAATCTAATATTACAAGAAGTTTCTACGCATCCATAAATCCGTACAAAACTTGGGAAAAATTGAATGTAGAATTGAAATGAGTAATTATGCTATATTTGGTTGAAATTGGAGACGGTCGATTACAACCGGTATGATCACTTGAGATGAAAAATTACATTTCCCTACATCATTCGCCTCAAAGGGGGAGGTGTATCATACACATTTTTTGAGTTCGATTATTATAAATATAAAACTACCCAATTTGAATCAAAAGCAAATCCACCTTCAACATGAGTGTCTTGTATCAGCTGCTGTAACCCAATTAAAACCCTCAACCTGAGCAACAGCTCGCCCTGTACCAGACATGTAGGTACTTGACAAAACAGATAGTTTAAATTATATCCACAACTCAATAACTCGTGCAATACTTTTGACTCCACGATCTATTTAATATGCGTCATCCAGAACTAAAAGCCTTACCGTTGCATTTTTGTCTACGTAAGAAATAGCATTAAACATAGTCACAGTGATTAGCTAGTATGGCAGTTGTGTATGATTTTGGTTTCATTGAGGCAAGCTTTGTGGTATTTGTGTCGAATATGCCACGCAATCAAAAGTTTTAATTGTCGAATGCTGTATACCTAAAATTATTTAAAACTTAAGCTATTCGTTTTTGAAGTTCGACCATGATTCCACATATTTCCTCACAAACGATACAGAGTACTACTTTAGTCGGATGGTCGTGTCGTGGACAGTATCCTTCGGTCTTTCCTACAATTATTTCCCACAACTCAGACAGTGCGCTTACCTCCTCTCGCCAATGCTTCTCCCATTGCCTCTTAAAAATGGACTAGTTCAAACGACGACGCTGCGGTGGATTCTTATTTGAATGTTTCATTTTTCTGTGTATTCTTTCGCTTTTGGCATTTCATATTTTAAACTCCGAAAACAGCCAGTCAGACAGCGGTAAATCTTCCGTGGCACGAAAAAAGGCCATCAAACAAAAGATATGCTAAAACAAAAAGTAAACTCTCATTGGGCATGTCATGCAAAAAAAAAAGAATGCCGGTTTAAGCAATCACGCCATGTGGCTCCACAATTCGCGCTTTTATTATCGCACAAATTTGCCACAGATCAGAGATTTACGATGGATCCTTGGTTGTGGGTACCTTAAAGTTGTCCGAAAGTTGCGATACCGTAACCAATAAATATAGTTGCTATATTTAGCTCGGGCTGGCCTGCTCAAAGCCAGATAGCGGAAAAACCATCTCCTGACCGGGTCGGTGTAATTGCACGCTTTCTATTCTCGAATGGCGAACAACAAACCAGTTTCCTCGGCCGACTATAACCCTGTGCCTATGTTATGGGTATGTACATATCTATGTGAACAATGCGCCATCCTGTCCGAACAATTGAAAGTATCAGGCTTAAAAAACCCCTTTGTTCTACATTTTGCGCATCGTTTTTCACAGCACTAACTTTTCGCATCTTTACTTCTTTATCCCGATCTACAAATAGGTTTACCTCGTGTTTCGGGGCGGCGGCAAACACCAGGACGACACAACCGGGCTGGGCATCAAGCCATCTGGCGCAAAATTCATTAGCCGCAGTCACGGTCGAACGTTCGCTAATGCTAGCAGCGTGACGACATCCACCGCACAACTGGGTGGCAATATGGGTAAGCCTCTAGCATGTTTATTTGTGTGTGAAATGGTGTGTGTTAGTGTGTGTTTATATAACATGTGCAGTCAGGCAGAAGCTCTTTGTGGGCCCACAAACGGCAGCACAAATGGTCACTTGATCTCATCTCTTTTCAACGATTTGGGAATTAGTTAGGGTACGGGAGGGTATTTTCAGCAGGTTTCTAAATTCAGCCGAATTGCCTTTTCTTTCGTCTATAAAAGTACTTTGCCGATATACAATTTTAATATGTTATAACTATTTTCTCAAGATTGTAAGTAATCTACTATTTTTTATTCAAAGAACGTCTAAACCACCTGTTCTTCCACTAGAACTAGGCCATAAGCCGAAAAAATAGATGCCATCGCTTAATGGGCCGAAAATACCCTCCCGTGCCATATATTCCTTCATTTTCCTCCGATGCGGTGGCTTACGGTGGCATTAGCGATTTGATTGCATTTTTGGCCGAATATGGCGTGTTTATTTTTGTTTTTATCCCTGTGCTGTGTACTTCAAAGCAAGGTCATGGAAGCACACTGACGTACGAAGAGTGAGGGATACTGAAGCATGTGCCCCTGCCTTCTGTTTAAGGTTTGATGTCGTCACAATGTACAATGATTTGCAAATGATACTCTATATCTTATTAATTATAGTTCTCTGTTAATGTTTTCTACGTAATTTTTTTTATAAATTTAAATACATGCCTGGTGACTAGATTTTCTCAAAGCCTAGGAACTGGAACCAGCTTGGATCGAAGGATCTAAGAATTTTATACAATTTTGTATGTATCCATTGTTTATAGACTTATAAACGAAAACAGTATTTAACCAATTCTAGGTTACCAAAACTGACAACCGTGTCACCTAGGTAACAAACCCCTGTCACCTAAGTGACAAACCGTGTCACCTAGGTGACAAAGCGAGTCACCTAGGTGACAATTGTCACCTGATTCGCGGCGAATCCAATATAGTCACGTCACTCGCCTCGCAGAATAAGGGTAATTGTTTCTGGATATTTGAAAGGTGGGGAGATTGAACTAGTGTGCTTGTATATGGGCAAAGCAGTTGACATTCTGCACTGGCGCTGCTCTGCTATACACGGTTTCGAAGAACGAGGCGAAGAGTTTAGTAGCGTCCCTGCTTGTGCAAGCGTCGGTGCCATCGTAGTGTACCTACGGGATTAGGAATGCAGTCGCCCTTTTTCAGCTTCCTGATATAATCCCAGAAACGTGCAGGGTTTTGTTTGACGCTGGACTGAATGCCTGAGATGTAGTTGTCGTAAGTTGTTTTTAATGTTTCTTGATAAGTCGATTCAGCCTGGCGAAGGGACGATCGATCCGTTTCTGACTTGGAGAGAAAGAATCGTTTCCGAGATTTACGAAGTAAGTTGCGCAGTTCCGAAGTTCACCAAGGATTGGTAAAGAGAGAGTTGGATGTGCGGCATCTTCTGTGTGGAACGAGATCTCTAATGATTCCATGGAGTGTGCTATAGAATACACCTAGCGCTGTTGATAAGTGAAGGCGACCAGTTGATCATCTCCAATGTACTGTTTAGTATACTGTAATCATACGCACGAAAGTCAGTAATGAGAGAATCGTCTCGCTCGTCAGGTGGGATAAAATTGTCAGTGTTCTCGTTCAATAGTAAAATAAATGGTGCATGGTGAACATCAACTGGTAACAGCGGAGTCGGCGGAGTGATGAGATCTGTGTGCTCGGGATGGTTGACAAAAGCAAGGTCAAGAAGTCTGTTATTCAAGTTGCCGAAGTTGCACACTTGTCTTAACCCCGCAATTAGCATGCCTTCGACTGTGACATGTTCGTGTTCAGTTGACATATTGCAGGGAATGAGACCACCGATATCGTCGTCAAACTGCCAGCGTAAGTTAAGAAGGTTGAAGTTTCCTATTGATAGGACAGTGTCAGCATCCGAAAATCGATCTGTCATAAACTGCATAGCCTTAGCGTGCGCAGAGTATATTTCAGAGGCAAAGTTTGGGGGGATGTATATAGCCGCAACGTACAGCGATCGATAACACAAATTTATGCAGACAGCAATTTGCTCAAGGTTTTCGCAGTGATCCAGAGGAACGCAGTGGCTTCTCAGATGATTCTTGAAGCCAATTAGCACTCCACCACCTCGAGAGCGAAGACTGGTTGCCGGATTGCGATCCCAGCGAAAAAGCGTATAGTTGGAGGTGATTTCGCTGCTGTCAATGTGTTCGTGAAGCCATGTTTCCGTTAGAATGGCAACGTCGTAGTCGCAGCTACCCAATAGTAACCGCAGTTGAGTGATTTTAGTCCGTAAACCCCTCACGTTCTGATAGTAGATCGAGAACAAATGATCGGATGCAACCGTCGCTTCCAGGATGGGCGAATCACGACTGAAAGAATACTGTATTGGAGGAGTATCGGGATTGCTACGTTGCGAGTACTTGCCTGCGATAACGGGTTGGAAGACCCCCTCTCTATGCTCAAGTACAAGATCGGGACGACTGCAGAACGCTGGCGGGAATAACAGGACTATACTGAGGGGATCAGGGGCTTCCAAAATGCTTGTAGGCGTGCACCCCGGTAGCGGCAGGTTAGAGGTAAATGGTTTCGCAGTGACGGAGGACGAAACGGTGGTTGATAGCGTGGCGCAGGTAGATTGATCAGGATCAGTAACTCCCACGTCGAGTTGGTGGCTAGAAGCGATGAAGCGGTTTGCGGTGTTCCATACGTTTATTGGTGGGTGGTTATGAAGGCGAAGTTGGTCAGATCGGCTAGTGATTGTGCTGGAAACAGGGAACGGATCAACACCGGAAGAGGTCGAGAGCTAATTGTACTTGCCTTTGATGGCAATTTGGAGAACCCCCTCACCACTGCCGCACACAGGACCAGGATGACTGTTGAACGCTGGCTGCAGTAGCTCGACTGTGGCGGAGGGGTCAGAGGTGTCCTTATTGCTAAGTACGGTACATCGTCTTTCCATGAAGCGTCCCCGTGTTGATGCAGCAATTAGTTATCGGGCGGGTTTGTACCAGCCACCGTCGTTCCTCCATGTCTGTTTTTGGCACGTTAACGAATTCCACAATACATAATTGGAAATCATCTTTAAAATCCGTGAATCGATGACTCGAAAAGCTCGAAAATTTTCCTTTTTTTTATTTGCTGAAATTCATTTGATAGCTTTAAATAAAAAGGTTGGAATGAATATTTAATTTTTTTTGTTGTGAAGGGGGGGGGGGGGGTTGCTGTGACGTGTCGTGCTTTCTCAGGGGTGTCACGAAATGTGATAAGGAGGGAAGGGGTGGTTGATTTTGGTCAAAATTTGCGTGACGTACTAAATGGATGTCGCCTTAGGCTAATAACCTTTGAATTGACTGGATTGGTCATATCATGCCATCAAACCAACACAAAAACATTTTCCTTGTACTACTCTCATCAGCACACTTTCACATTAAAAGGCATCATTTATTCGAAACTAAATGGCAATACGAGAAAAACTTTGGTGAAAAGCTTTTTTCGGCAGTATCAAACAACTATCACCGCATCAGCGAACAAGTTGATGCACTTTTTGTGCGCACCTAACAAATTGAATTTTTAAATTGATTCCCGGGGGCGAACTTTTTTCCCAAACAACCGTAGTTTAGAGTGCACTTTTTGAGGCAGCAAAGCAACGCGTTGCAACGGCAGGATAAATGAAAACAGCAGTTGTGCATCAAAAGTGGGAGACGTCCGGATAAAATCCGAGCTGACCAAACATCACGACCTGTCGCGGTTGTGGCAGGCTGCACCGCCCGGTTCTATCGGCATTTAAGCCGGGGCGAGATTTACAGTGACAACGTAAAACAACAATTCGAATTTAATTAAACGAAATCGCACAGCTTTTATCGGTCGATGGGAAAGCCAGCAATTTGTCAATGCACGAATTTGTAGCCAATTATGGTAGCTTTTATTGAATTTTGAGAACTAACTGCTGGTAATAGACGTAATTAAATTTTCTAATGAATATATGGATATTTGGGGTGCGTAACGTACACTTTTCAATGTGGGGAAAACCGGTCGATGCGAGATAATAATTATGTTTTTAGTATCTTTAAAGAATTTTTAAAGTTTTTGTACGAGCGATTGGTGTTTCTTTCAACTTTACTACGCTAGTAAGATATAAAACATGACAATGGTGTCTAAAATAATCAAGCAAAAATTTGATTCATTTATTCTACTGCAAAATTAGCACATTTCACGAAAGCAATTAGCAGGACAAAATATCCACACTCTTGCGTGACAATTGCTCTGTCGAGTGAGGCTGCAGTGAGAGAAGCAGTGCATCATTTGCAACAGATTGTTTGGCTTTCTTCATGCAAGAGCAAACAAAATATGCACACCGGCCGGGCTGCCTGCCCGTGCCTACACTATGTGCACTTATGCACTACTGTCGTGGTCGATATTTTCCGTCAGCCTTGAATGAAATGTATTCGTCCTCTGTCCGTATCCTCTCAGTTGTATCATTTTCATATTCAGTTCGGCCACAAAACATCATCAATCAGTGTATGGCTGGCAAGTGGCACGTGTCCGGCCGGTCGGAAGCGGCTGACGATGAAATTCACACATTACCGAGAGGCGACGTGGTCAACAAGAACCGGATGATTACATGTCGGGCGCAATTTCATAACATGAATATGAAATTTGTTCACATATCGTTGTCAAAGGTTGTCTGTCGACAACGAACGGAGGAAATGTATCCGCATGTGGGTACGTGTACGTACGTATGTGAAGTAAGAACGTTGTTGTTCAATTGAATTCTGTCTGGCTAATTTACATTATGCAAACATTTGAACGAAACACGCAAGCCAAGGGACTTGTAGGCCTGTCTTTGCTAATATAATAAGTAACTCTGCCAATGTCGATGATCATGATAAAGATAATTGTTGCGGTTTTGGAGAATCTACTCATGCGGATCTATAGATTTCCCTCGAGCAAATTGAACCAGAAAGTATGGGGAAGCTAAATGAAAACTAAATAAGAGGATTTCTGTAATAATATCCACATACGTTTCCATACACACGCGTTGGAGTAGAATTAATTTGTCGTGATTGGAATGGCTGCAATAATTGAATTGTTAATAATGCTGGCATCTCTTGCAAAATTGAATATTGAAATTGTTATTCACGTAACAACGCATTCCCACTGAGTTCGGTGATCATTGTGGTGTCCCATTGGTCAACAAGGCGTGGAAAATTAAACCAGTTGGAAATATCCGATAGCTTGGGAGAACATATGTTACGAGGATAGACTATATAGCAGAGATAAGTGATTCTCTGGATCACTGTGGACCTAACAAATGTGTCGTGTTTTTCCCATTTCAATTAGGATAACATAGAGGAGTCGTATGGGAAAGTTTCGGTAGGATATGCTTCTGCAACCAGCGGGCCCTGAATTTGGCAGAAGGGTGAGCACCAAACTTTTGCAGCACGCAATTAATTAATACAATGTAGCGTTAATTTGGACCTAATTTTAATGCACTTAGGCATATTTCAAGTGTTATTTAATTTTGTTTTCTAAACCGCCATCAATTTTTTTTATTTTAGGTATTTATCTTAATTTTATGCACAACTTTCCTATCTTGTATGTATATTTCTTGTCACTTTTGTATATACAATGTTGCAAATTTTTTTGTGGGTATGAAATGGGGAAGGCAAATGATGACGCCCAATATAGCTCTAGCCATCCCAAGCCCCTACCTAGCGCCTCCACGTTGCCATACCTGGTAATGCTCTATTGAGTAGCCAAGCTAAGAGGTGCGATGCTGGGTTGTTCCCGGCTGCCTGGTCTCAAAACCGCGGTTTTGGGCAGACGACGGAGCCACACGGCTTAGCTAATAGGTAATCCTAATAAGCTATTTTAATTATTTTTTTCGTTTTAGCTTATGAAGCATCTCCTTCTATATAGTAAAAAGCATCTCCTTCTATATAGTAAAAGCTTTGGCCAAAACGAGTCTTAATACTGCACATGGATAACAGAATAAAAATTAAATTAACTATTAGAAGCACTTATGGAACCTCAAAGGACGCCACTCTATTCCATACGAAGGACTGCTGGTGAGATTGTTCTATTTTTACCATATATACCACATTTCATCTTAATATCATATTATTAACAGTATTATTATTGATATCATAAATGTGGAAGGCTGAATGATGGAGTGGATTGCCACTTCTCAATTCAAAACAAACAAATCATCACGTGGGTTAAAGTTGGTACAGCGAAATTGACTATTACATGGAAGGATTCTAATGTTGGAAGGCGACTCTTATACCCCCGGAAGGCGTACAAGTGCCTCTGCTTGTGGGTCCGCCCAATCCCCTTTGGCCCTTCTGTAACAGCATTAGTGTGAAATTCATTTGATAATCAAATTTGGATCTACTGTAATTCTACCCACATACATTGGCAAGTCCTTGAACTGATGGTGGCTTTCCCCTACTACTACTACTACTACTACTACTACTACTACTACTACTACTACTACTACTACTACTACTACTACTACTACTACTACTACTACTACTACTACTACTACTACTACTACTACTACTACTACTACTACTACTACTACTACTACTACTACTACTACTACTACTACTACTACTACTACTACTACTACTACTACTACTACTACTACTACTACTACTACTACTACTACTACTACTACTACTACTACTACTACTACTACTACTACTACTACTACTACTACTACTACTACTACTACTACTACTACTACTACTACTACTACTACTACTACTACTACTACTACTACTACTACTACTACTACTACTACTACTACTACTACTACTACTACTACTACTACTACTACTACTACTACTACTACTACTACTACTACTACTACTACTACTACTACTACTACTACTACTACTACTACTACTACTACTACTACTACTACTACTACTACTACTACTACTACTACTACTACTACTACTACTACTACTACTACTACTACTACTACTACTACTACTACTACTACTACTACTACTACTACTACTACTACTACTACTACTACTACTACTACTACTACTACTACTACTACTACTACTACTACTACTACTACTACTACTACTACTACTACTACTACTACTACTACTACTACTACTACTACTACTACTACTACTACTACTACTACTACTACTACTACTACTACTACTACTACTACTACTACTACTACTACTACTACTACTACTACTACTACTACTACTACTACTACTACTACTACTACTACTACTACTACTACTACTACTACTACTACTACTACTACTACTACTACTACTACTACTACTACTACTACTACTACTACTACTACTACTACTACTACTACTACTACTACTACTACTACTACTACTACTACTACTACTACTACTACTACTACTACTACTACTACTACTACTACTACTACTACTACTACTACTACTACTACTACTACTACTACTACTACTACTACTACTACTACTACTACTACTACTACTACTACTACTACTACTACTACTACTACTACTACTACTACTACTACTACTACTACTACTACTACTACTACTACTACTACTACTACTACTACTACTACTACTACTACTACTACTACTACTACTACTACTACTACTACTACTACTACTACTACTACTACTACTACTACTACTACTACTACTACTACTACTACTACTACTACTACTACTACTACTACTACTACTACTACTACTACTACTACTACAATGTTGCAACTTTTCTTTGTGATGAATGCTCAACGTTAGATGAGCGATTTAAATTTGTACAATCGGTAACTGTCTCTTATTCTACTCGCTCGCGATGAATCGCCGAAGCAAAAGCTGGTGAAAAAAATATAAAATAATTACGCTCGCAAATTCTCGCTCGGTTTATCTGTCTCACACTCATTGTTCATCGCTGTCAACAAACCGAGAACGTATTTTACGATCAAACGTAAACAAGTTTTTTTTGTCAAATTACAAAAAAAAACTATTGTTCGATCAAATATAAAACGTTATTCGTGTCACGAATGATAATAGGAAACCAGATAAGCCGTTGCTTTTCAAGAGATGGCGCTTTTCTAATCAAAAATCAAAATTTCTCACTTATCTATGTTTACCTGCCTAAGAAAACAATCACAAATCACATTTTATTTGTAGTACAGTTGCTCTGTTATGCTTAATTTACAGAACTTCTGTCAGGTTTTGATAAAAACAAACTTTTCCTGTGCCTCTCCATAGCTTCTCACTACCATTCTTCCGTGAGCCCGGGAAAGTGATTTTTATACCATACGAAAGCCGGGTGCTGAATATGTTTGCGACATTCCAATTCAAAGAAAGTAAAATTCGCAACATGAACGCGATAAACAAAAACAATGTTTACCAACTATTTATTGGTTCCGGTGACAAACGTTATATTGCGATTAGCGAAAAATACAAAGGAAACTGAGATGCATGAGAGAGTAATATTGCTGCGCTGAGTATAGTTATTGTCGCGCAAAATTGGGCCTTTTCCAATATGTACAATATGCGTTACAAAGTAACGACATCTGTTGTATTCAACAGGGAAACATTGATAGTTTCAAGCATACTATCGCGCATGGCGCATGATGAAACACTAGCGCTAACATCTGTTGTTTATTGTCAGAAACTAGAGGCGATGTCCTATTATTATTTTTTTACGAGTACGGAAATCTACTATCAGACACCGGGGAAGACCAACACAGGTAGTGTAGGGTTGGCTAGATGCCGACCCACTAAAATCCTGCTCGAGTCTTCAGCCTCATTCCTCCCTGGCAGGAGCATTCGTGCGTATGTAGCAGAGAAGATGAACAATATTTAAACCGCGACGACAAACTCAATACTGCCTGAGCATTTCCAACAACTATGTGATACGGTTGGGTCACTCAGCGACAAAGTGGATCGTTTGATGCTCTCGCAAAACCGTAATGAGCAATCTAACGCACCTGAGTGGCCAAAATTAGGAGTCAAACGTCGACGCTGCGATAATGAGCTAGCTGTACGTGAGACCGCTGATCGTGGCACTAGCTCAATCGATTTCAGCGATTTATCGGTGGAATCTATTCTTCCGGCTCCTCCATCGCCCCGTTGGTGGTTGTATTTATCCGGGTTTCACCTAACAATTACCGATGTTGACGTTAGTAAAGTCGTTTCCCGCTGTCTTTATTTTGATAACGATGAGTCAATCGACTCGACACTTCGAAACTGTCGTTTGTATCGTTCAAAGTTGGTCTGGACCCGTGCTTCAAACAAGAGACGTTGATGCCATCTTCCTGGCCATCTGGATTATTGTTCCAGATTGTGCAAGTACAGCAGTCCCCCGAATAACGCGGTTTCGAATAAGAACGTTTCCGATAAGGACGGCCTCGAGTGATTCCATTAACGCGCTCGAACGTCCTTATTGGAGTCTATGTAGCATATGGGAATTGTCTTAATTGGTTCCAACATGGAATAACTCATGATCCTGGCCGTATAGAAGGTTGGTGTCTTCGACAGAGTTGTTCAGTCCATCAACGGGTTTTCATTGGATTATAGTATTGCGGAATTGTCTCACTACGTGGCGCTAGCGTATATGTAATACTCTTCTACAGGCTATATCTTGCGCTGCTGGCTATCTAGAAAGTTGCGGTCTTCGGGAAGGATGCTCAAATGACTGTCACCTTCAAGATGGTATACAAAATAACGCAGAACTGACTCAGCACGTGGCGCTAGCGGGCATGTGTTATGCTTATACAGGCTGTATCTTGGCTAGTGACTATCTAGAATGTTGCGGTTTTCGAGAAGGTTACTCAAATGACTGCCACCTTCAAGATGGCATGGAAAATAGCGCAGAACTGACTCACTACGTGGCGCTAGCGGGCATGTATTATGCTTAGACAGGCTGTATCTTGCGCTGCTAACTATCTAGAAAGTTGCGGTCTTCGGGAAGGTTACTCAAATGGCTACCACCTTAAATATGGCATGCAAAATAGCGCAGAACTTACTCGCGCCGCGTATAGGTAGTATTCTTATACAGGTTGTATCTTGCGATGCTGAACGCTCGACACTCAATTTTATTCTCCAGCAACATTTACTGCCTGCAAAAAAAATCTATCGTGCTAATCTACCAACTATTAATGCTACTTCCTAAGTGGCCAGAGAAATCCCACCAACTCACTTATTCAATTAGTCTCAGTCACGTTAACACATTTCCAGCTGCTTTCTAAACATTCTTATGATTCATGAACAATTATATTTTCATTTTTATCACTATTTTTTTTAATCGAAACTTGCAATGACTTAATAAGCATTTATGTCACACAGCATTAATAATGTGAAGTCAACGGCATACGTAATGTTACTTTTAGTAATTCAGCTTTCTCGTGTTGCAGTATATTATTCATGTTCGCTGCATATTAAATGCGAGAAGTGAAAAATTCTTATGAATTTCATCGACTGCCTCCGTTGCATTTTGCAGAGAATTTTTGTAAGCGACCAACATTGCGTTAAATAACGAGCAAAATATTAGCAAATTTTCCAACCAGTTGAATAACTACTGTCACCTAAACAACTTTTCCGTAGAAAGCAACTTCTTGTACATTACCAAAATCATGAGTTATGACAAACACAAAAAAATCACAAATACACTAGCACCGTCCGTTGAGTCAATTCTGCATTATTTTCCATACCATCTTGAAGGTGACAGTTATATGAGTAACCTTCCCGAAGACCACAACCTTCTAGATAGTCAGCAGCGCAAGATACCGCCTATCTAAGCATACCACATAGACACTAGCGCCACGTAGTGAGTCAGTTCTGCGCTATTTTTCATGCCACCATGAAGGTGGCAATCATTTGAGCAACCTTCCCGAAGACCGCAACTTTCTAGATAGTCAGCAGCGCAAGATACAGCCTGTACAAAAATATTACATGTACGCTAGCGCCACGTAGTGAGGCAATTCCGAAATACTACAATCCAGCAAAAAGCCCTCGATCTGCTGAACAACTTTGTCGAAGACACCAACGTTCTATATGGTCAAGATCACGAGTTATTCCATGTTGGAACCAATTAAGTCAATTCCCATATGCTACGTAGACTCCATTAACACGGTTTCCATTAACGCGGTCCCTATTAGCGTCCTTATTGGAGGGATTACCAGCAGTCCCCCGAATAACACGGTTTCGAATAAGGACGTTTCCATTAAGGACGGTCTCGAGTGATTCCATTAACGCGGTCGAACGTCCTTATTGGAGTCTACGTACACTCTTAAATTATTCTACCTGTAAATTGGTCGGATTTAGTTAAAGTAAGGTTGAAACTACTCAAAATGCCCTTAAAGTGTACAAACTCAGATTTTGAGTAGTTTTTCAACCAAAAAATTGGTAGTAGGAACTTAAAATTGCGTTATTTGTCATGGAGAATAATTCAATTATCGGTAGCAAGTAGCCAAAATTGGTTGAAATTTATACCCAAAGTTTGAGTTTGTACACTTTAAGGGCATTTTGAGTAGTTTCAACCTAGCTTTAACTAAATCCGACCTATTTACAGGTAGAATCATTTAAGAGTGTAGCATATGGGAATTGACCTAATTGGTTCCAA
Organism: Sabethes cyaneus; assembly: GCF_943734655.1. NCBI lineage: Eukaryota > Metazoa > Arthropoda > Insecta > Diptera > Culicidae > Sabethes > Sabethes cyaneus. Next base: position 182,805,117 of record NC_071354.1, on the reverse strand, counting down.
CATGGAATAACTCGTGATCCTGACCTATTAGACGGTTGGTGCCTTCGACAAAGTTGTTCAGTACATTAACGGGTTTTCATTGGATTATAGTATTGCGGAATTGTCTCACAACGCGGCGCTAGCGTATATGTAATATTTTTGTATAGGCTGTATCTCGCGCTGCAGGCTATCTAGAAAGTTGTGGCCTTCGGGAAGGTTGCTCAAATGACTGCCACCTTCAAGATGGCATGGAAAAAAGCGCAGAACTGACTCACTACGTGGCGCTAGTGTATATGTAATCCTCTTATGCAGGCTGCATCTCACGCTGCTGACTATCTAGCAAGTTGCGGTCTTCGAGAAGGTTATTCATATGACTGCGACCTTCAAGAAGGGATGGAAAATATTGCAGAATTGTCTCACTACGTGGCGCTGGCATATATATAATCTTCTTAAGCAGGCTATATCTTGCGCTGCTGATTGTCTGGAAAGTTGCGGTCTTCGGGAAGATTATTCATAAAACTGCCACCTTCAAGATGGTATGAAAAATATTGCAGAATTGCTTCACAACGTGGCGCTAGTGTATATGTAACATTCTTAACCAGCCTGTCTTTTTCCCTGCAGGCTATCTAAAAAGTTGCGATCTTCGGGAAGGTTATTCATATGACTGAGGCCTTCAAGAAGGGATGGAAAATATTACAGAATTGCCTCACTACGTGGCGCTAGCATATATGTAATCTTCTTAAACAGGCTGTATCTCGTGCTGCTGACTATATAGCAAGCTGCGGTCTTCGGGAAGGTTATTCATGACTGCGACCTTCAAGAAGGGATAGAAAATATTGCAGAATTGCCTCACTATGTGGCGCTAGCATATTTGAAATCTTTTTATGGAGGCCGTATCTCGCGCCGCTAACTATTTAGCAAGCTGCGGTCTTCGAGAAGGTTATCCATATGACTGAGACCTTTAAGGGATGGAAAAAAAGTGCAGAATTGCCTCACTACGTAGCGCTAGCATATATGTAATCTTCTTAAGCAGGCTGTATCACGCGCTGCTGACTGTATACCAAATTGCGGTCTTCGAGAAGATTATTCAAATGACGCTGGGATTTTTCTGGCCATTTAGGAAGTAGCATTTACGGATAGATGGTAGACTAACCCGATGGATTATTTTTGCGAGGACTGTGGGGGATATACGAGTTTCTTCTAAAAACACGCATGCTGAACATAATAGCATAAACATAAAGGACAGCATTGATTTGCAATTGTGGAGCCCCACCTCTGGGCACGTCGGTGAGCAGATGCGTTCCATGTAAAACTGCCATTTTCAAAAGATGATTAGATCACGATACTATTTCGTGGTTACCGTTGAACCACTATTATCAAACTGGTTCATTTCTACCAGGATGCTTACCAGGATGAGTCGAAAAATTTTGGTTTGTTAGGTTTCAACAAAAATTTAAGTACTGTACAAAATTTTTGTATTTAATTTTTAATATATGGAAAAATAAACACTGGTTTTTTTCTTTTTTGTTTAGCTATTGAAGGTCTGATGTTATTATCTTCTTGCTCCCCTCTTCAAAAAAATTTCCAGACCAGGACACGCAAGTAGCACACTTTTGTCACTTCTGGTTGCTGCAACCTATTTATGACTGAAATCAGTCATTAATCGGTTACCACAACTAGTTTATAACAACTGTGCTAGTAGGGCATAAACTTTTTTACAAATTTGTATAAGCTTTATTAAACTTATTATTAGAATGTGAATTGGTTGCATGGTTGTATCAGATATTTTGTATTCACTGCAGCGCAATATAAAGCCTTCACAAGAAGATTACAAATACACTAGCGCCACGTAGTGAGACAATTCTGCAATAACTTTCTCGAAGGCCACAACTTACTAGATAGCTAGCAGCGCGAGATACAGCCTGCCTAAGCGGATTAAATGTACACTAGCGCCACGTAGTGAGACAATTCTGTAATATTTTCCATACCATCTTTAAGGTGGCAGTCATATGAATAACCTTCTCGAAGACCGCAACTTTCCAGACAGTCAACAGCGCAAGATACAGCCTATACAAGAATGTTACATATATGCTAGCGCCACGTAGTGAGATAATTCTGCAATATTGTCCATCCTTCTTGAAGGTCTCAGTCATATGAATAACCTTCTCGAAGACCGCAACTTGCTAGATAGTCAGCAGCGTGAGATACAGCCTGCATAAGAGGATTACATATACACTAGCGCCACGTAGTGAGTCAGTTCTGCGCTTTTTCCATGCCATCTTGAAGGTGGCAGTCATTTGAGCAACCTTCCCGAAGGCCGCAACTTTCTAGATAGCCTGCAGTGCGAGATACAGCCTATACAAAAATATTATGTATACGCTAGCGCCACGTAGTGAGACAATTCCGCAATACTATAATCTACTGAAAACCCGTTGATGTACTGAACAACTTTGTCGAAGACACCAACCGTCTATATGGTCAGGATCACGAGTTATTCCGTGTTGGAACCAATTAAGTCAATTCCCATATGCTACATAGACTCCATTAACACGGTTTCCATTAACGCGGTCCCTATTAGCGTCCTTATTGGGGGGATTACTGTACTGCGATCGGATGCGCTTCAGTCAGAAGTCGCTGATGTATCGTCGATTAATTTTTCGCGCATATCCACGTCCCTTACATTCATCCACTCAAATTCGTCTGATCTTATTGAAAGAATCAGGACTTCCTGCTGACGTCTTGCAGTAACACGCCTTGGAAGAACTTTTCTGACGGATTTTGTCATTTTGTGTCTTCATTCAACCGTGCAATCATTCAACACTACCTTATATACGAAATTTAATCCGCAAGTGGCATAAACTCTATCCTTCAGAGAGCTTTTGAGTGAGGGACAGTATAAATTATACCGAAAAACCTTAAAAGCAGTGTAACTTCGGTATAAGTTTATGTTCATCGATTGAGATCAGCACGGGTATCAAGGGAAAGCATTGCCATGGGTCTCTGGTAGCACCCCGTAGCCCCTCAGGAGTTTGTGCGACTGGTATTTGTGGTTACAAAAATCTTTGAGGCAGGACGGTACTCAAGCAGCTCTTCAGCGGTGTACTGCATATTCTGTAAAGCCTTAATGGAGAGTTCATACTACATAGAAGAATAAATGAGTCCTGTTCACACATATGTGTTAAAAAAAAGTTTTCATTCAAAAAATTTAACTATTTGTTTTAAAATCCACCAGTACGTTAATTTTATAGAAGCCTTTAATAGTAGTATCTTAAAATAAAGGCTATAATTATAATTTTCCATTTGATTTTTTTGCATGTGACGTCACATAACTTCATACCCCCTCCTCCCTCCGTCACAAATCGTCACGATTAGGTCAACCCCCCCCCCCCCCCCCCCCCCTTATAAGCGTGACGTACTTTATGGATGCCCCCTCATCTGAGTTTTGTCAAAACTTAAGCTAATTTATTGCTGTATTTATTTGGAAAATATTGGGCATTATTCGTTCATGAAATTTTTTTTGATTCCTACCATTTTTACGATGTTGCCCGTAGAGAGTTAAGCAGGGATAACCACTTTAAATAGAGTTTGGAATATAGAGCTTCGTAACTTATTCCGAAGTTCCAATATTAGGGTTTCCTATGCAATAAAGCTATATATAAATATTCGGAATTGTATTCTCAAATAACTTCTTTCATTCTTCTGTGCATTACTTTTAATGATACAAGAATTGTCCCGTTTAGGATAATTTAGGAATTTTTTTTACATAGGGCGACCAAATTGGGAAAATTTTACTCTACTTATGTAGATTACCAAAAGTGCTTCGTGCTAAAACAAATACGTTAAATCCAATTGAAAAACTTAAGTGTAACTGCGTTTCTGCTAAATGCGAATGACGCAAAAATAGCTCTTTTTTAACAGAAGGCAATTAGTATCCCTCTTATTTTTTGATCCATCTGATCTTTTAATCAATACAGTTGGATTTCGATTTTGGCATGGTTCGATTTTGGCATGCCTCGATTTTGGCAACAAAAGTATTCGTTTTTGGCAACACAAGATATTTGACTTCCAAAAATATGCTTAAATATCAACCAATTTCCGCATACATGCTTTAAATGACGAAGAAATGATGCCCTCAGTAGTTTCATGAAAAAAAGTTCGAACAATAATATTTTTTTGCCGTAGGACTACGTCTTACCGCAGGGGGCCAATAACTTATTTGCACCGGACGGGTAGCTTTTGTCGGACTTTTTAAACATAAAATGGTTTCATATCGAAAATGGGTCTCGATTTTGGCACGGTTTCGATTTTGGCAACATAGGCGACACGCATTTGTTGCCAAATTCGAAATCCTACTGTAATGGTTAAAATTTTGGTACAATGCTTAGAATAAATTAAGTTTACATTATTTTAAGCATACAATGATATACGTTATGCTAACTCATTAGGAAGACTTTTTAGTTTCAAAACTTGAGGGTGCAATGTACAAACGCTATGAAGCAACTACGAAAAAGGATGAGTAATAGTTAGTTTTATCAATATAATTAAGTTTTTATTTGGGCTATAAATTAAGCCTACTTTTAATATCCCGTGCATATAGATTAATTATAAACGGACATACTAGTGACAACAAGCAGTTTCAATGAATATACTAAGACGTGTTGGTTAGTGGTAGGCAATGATAGCTACCGTCAGTGATGTCTCGGAGCGCAAAACTAGGTCCATTCTAAAATCAATACTAGATCCATTCCAGATCACAAAAGGGGGTTAACATTTTCAAGGAATTTGAAGATTTTACTAGTTTTACTGAACTTTTAAATACCTAAATTGAAAATACACATATTTAAACATCATTTTAAGAGTATTGTTTTATTTCAAACCAGAAGGGTTCCAGGTAGTAACAGTTTGAAAATACTCTATGCTGACTGCCAAAACATTGAAAAACAGCTACTCTTAAATACGCGGTTATACAGTGGTTTTGGCTATAATTTTAATTTAATTTTAGTATATTTACGTTCAGAAATGATTAAAGATAAACATAAAAGTAAAATACAGTACAAAGACTTGATAAGTATGTCCTAAAATTCTTATTTAAAAATAGGTCCATTCAAGATCAGAATTCGACTACGTCCATTCAAAATCATTTACCCTAATATGATTTCTGTAATGCGATAGAATTTCAAAATCAAGCGAATAAGGTTGTTCTTTATAATCAAGTAGAAGAAATCCTTATTCTATGTGTATTAATGTCTAATATGCTCTTTTTACGCACGCGATAAATAAAAACGCTTGGACATATAAACCTTCAAAAAGCGATGAAAAGATGACTAAAACATATAGAAAATACAATGCAGAGACGGCAAAATGTTGACAAAAAGATGGCAAAAATACGAGAAAAAACACGACAAAAATGGGAAAGAGACATTGCCAAACAGGCGACAAAACATGCTAAAATGATTTCGAATTGATGGCCAATAAACGTCGTCAAAAAGACAACGAAAGACCAACAAAAAGATAAGAAGAAGACAACATTATTGTTGTCTGGGCAACAAACAGCACGAAAGATGATGAAAAGATGACAATAAAACGAAAAAAAGGGTGCTAAATGTCAAAAAACCAAAATACGATGGAATGATGGCAAAAGGACAATAAAAATACAACAGAGAAATGATAATGAGACGCCGAATATGGAGAAAAGGCAACATAGCGATGACAATAAGACGACGAAAAGGTTTCGAAAAAGCAACGATAAGGTAACAAAAAGACGATGAAGGAATGATGGAAAGACAGCAAGTAAACGACGAACAAACAGTGAAATGCCAGCGAAAAGATATGACGAAGAAGTGAAGACAAGTAGACGAAAAGACAAACGACGATAAAATACGATTAAAAGACACCAGAAAAGGTTAAAAACCGAGACAAAAATGCCAAAAAACAGCAATACAAAACGATAAAAAGACTATAAATATATGCCTTGGGCTGAAGAGACAAGTCTGTAAAACAGTGACTATGCTAAAAAAGACACTAATTTCGACGCCATCAAACCTAAAAAAACGCCTCAAAAGAAAACGCCACAAAAAGCAATAAAAATTGTCAAAAAAGTATTGAAAAGAGACAAAAAGACGATGACAGAACACCAGATGTTGAACATAATGTATGGCTTGTTCGCGACAAAATCTGGACACCTCAATTTTGTAATAAAACTTTGCTAGAAGTTTAATCCAAGAAACAATTTTATATCATTTATGTGTGTATCGTTAACAATTATCAAACAAATTAATATTACTTATTTGGTCTGCATGAAAAATTGGCGAACTTTGGAGTTTGCCCTTGCCATGAGGATCAGTGCAGACTTGTTGGCAACCAATTTAGCTGCGTTTGTCTAAGATTTTCGAAATTTATCTATAGTTGTTGCTTGTTGTTTGTGCTGGGCCTGGGACAGCTCTCTCTTCAGCAAAGCCCAACACCACTCGATGGGGCGTAACTCTGGAGCAGGTGGATTCGCCTCCTTCGGTACAATATGGACTCCATTAGCATCATACCATTCCATCATACATCTTTGGCGTAGTGACAGGATGCCAAATCAGGTCAAAACAGGGAGCGTACATCATAGCTGTGCAGGAATGGTAACAATCGTTTCTGCAGGCATTCTTCACGGTATATTTCCTTCTTAACCGTTCCCATAGTTATGTAACTTTTGATTGCTCGACCACAGCTGCATATGGCCTGCCATACTAAATATTTTTTGGGGAACTTGGCTTTCTTCTTTGTCCTAAAATGCTCTGCAACGCCATTCCGTTTCAGGGCAGTGTAAAAAAAACATACCAGGAAGCTGTTTAAAGTCTTCTAGGACATACCACTGACGAACTGACATGACACATAGAAGAAAATTCTTCAAAAAGCATCGTCCTACAATTTTGCTTGCACACTAGTGCCCTCTGTTATGCATGTTGCGGAGTAGCTTGCATTTGCAAGTTTTTATACTGTAGGTTTTTTACATTTGCAGGGTTTTATACTGTAGGTTTTTTACATTTGTATGGTTTTATACTGAAAACTCGAAGCAATACTCGAGCGCTGCGGTTTGGCCATGTTGCGAAACATGCCTTTTTTGAAAAATAAGTGGTTTTCGAATGGACGATGGAATTAACGCGAGCGTCTCGTCTGTTTGTCTGTGGACATACGTTTCATCGTCCATCGTCTGAAGTTTTTGGAGCGTCTTAGTAGAATACGAAACCTAAAATTAAAAAAGAAGAAAACTTATCCAATTTAATAAATTGGATGAGTTTTCTTCGTTTTTAATTTTATGGAAACTTCGTTAAATATTCGCGATAAAGCTTACGAGCGCGTATTTTGGCCGTCGTATTTTGCTTATCATTACGGTTTGGCACAGTCCTCACCTTGAAAGACTTCATGCCTTGTCGTTGCTTAGAAGTGTGCACGAATGTTGGCGACATTTTTATTTCACAAGCAATGGTACGTACAGAAAGATCTGGTCTCCTCCGTAATGTTTGTTGTACCTTCGCATCCTAGTGGTGGATCCTCAGATCCGTATTTGTTCCACTTCACTTCTTCATAGCTGTTGTCAAGCGAGTATCGAACGATTTTAAAACACTGTGAATCCAAGCTTTCTGTCAAGTTTTCTTAACGAGAGATCCGGATTTTCATTGCGACCGCACACAATTGCTTTTCGCACCTGCTCTTCTTTCGACGCCATTTTATGCTGAGCGCTTGTAATATAAACAAGTGTTATACCGTGAACGTACCATATTCTGCGCAGTTAAGACATTTTTATGATTCTTCCGCAATTCTAAGTATTCTAGATTTAAATTAACAACGTGAATAGCAGCAACGTGTAGTGCTACGGTCTATAATATCTGGTAAAAAATATGGGAATGATAAGTCGACCAACAATTGAGTATATTTTTTGTTTTGTAAACTTATACACGGTGCCTAATTCTGCGCACTCTCTTGCTCATGTTCCTAATTCTGCGCATGTTTGCTCCTAATTCTGCGCACCCAAAAAGTGAAAATAAATACTCCTGCCATGCTGTTTATGTTTTTATACGCTGAAAGCACACCAAAAAATCCGGCATTAGCCAATACCACAATTAAATCCATGATCCGGCCTTCTTGTGCTGTTCGGGTGGCAAAGGAATATTGTTATCATTTAGATTGCCTCATTTTAAATATTTTTTTCTCGATAACGTAAAGGGCGAATTGATTTGGGTTTTCTGCATACTGAACATTACACTTTAGACTAATACTAAAAATTGTGTTTTCATATAGAAACCACTTCCCCACTCTCTGACAGCCCCATGAGGTTGGACCTTAAAAAATAGAAGACTGTTAGGTTTATGAATTGGCGCTCGTAGGTTCGGACCCCGAGACACAGCACAGGATTCCAATCAATGCAAGTTAAAGATTCTACTTGAATTTTCATGCCTATACCTCAGCCATTTGGGTGAGGTTGCGTATTCTTTCGCGGTTTCTTCGTAGGATATATTACTGTGCAGAATTTGGAACATGAATAAAAAATCTGTGCCTAAATCTGCGCATTATTGCATCGCGATTTTTCTAAAGAAAGCAATGCATGCAATCACTCTTTTTGTCTAAAACATGACTAAAATTAATTATTCTTTCTAATTATGCTGGGTAATTTGATGATTGCAAAGAATTTTGATCATAAATTTGTTGATTTTCTAGAAAGACAATCTTTGCGTTGGTGCTAACGACGATATTTTCTGCCATATAAAATACTATCAGTTTCACGTTAAATCATTTCGCTCTCAAATATTATGACCCGTTTGTGAATAATGACGTAATATTCAACAGACATTTATAAAAAAAAATAACGCAATGATCATAGTTATGCACAATATTAAAAAATACTTATATACAGAAAAATGCGCAGAATTAGGAGCGGTCACGGTATTTTCAGAAAGAACAGGCATGCGTCTACCACTCTGCAAAATATTTCACTCATTGTTTTAATGTATTTCCAAAGCTGTGTGTGTTTAGGGGTGTCCAAATTTTGTCGCGAACCAGCCTTAGAACAACCACCTAACGTTAAAAAACATCAAAAACGAGGGGTCAACACGGTGTAGTCATGCCTCTCACGCCGAGGACTCGGGTTCAAATTCCCGTCCCGCAGAAATCACGAATGACTCAAGCTATTACAGTGACTATAATCAAGTTAAAACAAAAAAACGACAAGAAGATGACAGGAAATCGCGACAAAATACGAAATAATCAAACGACGAAAAATAAAGGATGGAATACGAAAAAACGAAAGCAAAAGGCGAATGACTAAAATCAAGAATATCCATTCTTGAATAATACAGAGAAAATTTGACATGTATCATGAACTGATTTGATTCAAAAAAGTATTCATTTCTTTTTCAAATACAATCAAGAACAGTACCTATGCTATAAAAATTTTACTTCTATCACTTTTCAGCAAAACTGAGAAACGCTTTATACTAACAAACCTTTAAATGAAGAACAAATGTCAGTCAAACCTCAAATCAAAAGTTTGATTTAAAATTTGACTAAGTTTTATAATTTATAACCCTTTCCTCTGCGATAAAAACACAGATGGTAAAACTACGGATTTTCCTTCAACAAAACCTGGCATCACTGATGGGGGGCACTATACGCTATACTGTTTAATTAGCTTTTATCATGATTTTTAGGAAAAATAGAGCAAAATGGACTACTTTTCGAAGTCTGTGTAGGATGAAACCGTCACCAATCGATTTCCTGCATTTTTTTTACACAGAAATAGGTATCTGGTAAGATTCCAAACCAGCGGCTTCTAATTCTTGAGATTACGAGCTCGTTTTTGCCCATTGTGCGCCGCCTTAAAATCAACAAACAGATAATGAATCTGCAAGTTGTACTTCCGGAACTTATCTAATAACTGATGCAGTGTAAACATCTGATTTGTTGAAAGCCAGCTTGGTTCTAGCCGACGTAGGACACCACTAATAATCTCAATCTGCAGAATTGAATACGGGTGATCATCTTTTTGAGCAATGTTTCGCCTCGGTAGTTACCACACTCGAATCGATATCCTTTTTTTTAAATATCGGGCAAATGAGGCCATCCAACCACCTTATAACTTTGTCGAACAAAGCGAAAAATTTTATTAGATTAAAACCGAAATTCTATCTGCGGAATATTTGTGCAAATGAATAATTTGTTTTACGAATTATTTCATAGTGAATATATTGTGGACGAAACATTCACCGCGTAAATAGTTTGTGAATTCCATAAAAGTAGAATCAAATGGGAGCAAGTTCCCTTGCTCCTACATGCCGCAGAAAATCTAATTTACGAATGCAAACTCACATTGATTGCTCGTGCCAGCGCAATCCACTGGCATTATCATTATACTCATTCAATTTCCGAACGACTAATGACTTACCACCCTCGTGGGTTTTCTCTCTTTCTTCCAGTGAACGAAGGTCGCCTAACGGAGGAGGAAGCCACCGAGGAGATCAAGGAGCTGTACAACCAGCTGCAGCGCCTGTACGAACGAATCCCTCAGCGTGGAATGGCCGTTGTCACGATTGCATGTTTGATGGAAACCTGCAAGAGCTCATCCCTCAAACCACCGCACCCGCTGCTGGCGACGAAAATAAAAGCGATTACGGCCGCTCCGGAATGCACAAATTCGACAGTGGACAAAAGTACTAACACAAGCACGATGATACCGAACGGAAACTACGGAATCGGAATGAATCAGTCCCAAACTAAGATAACGATTACAGACGATTTGGACCCGAATGATCGATCGATAGACAATAGGAACTTTAATCTGGACAATCTCCAGCTGAAGTGCATGTGTAGCGAAGAAGAGGTGCAGACGAGTTGTGAGTGCCATAGTGTAGCGGTGATAAATTCCTTTAACAATGCCGGTTGTAATTTTAAGCATACTGATTGCTGTGATAGTGCAAAAGGAAACACCAGAACAGTGCTAGTGAAACAGAACTCGGAACACACGTTGACCATTAGTGATAGTTGTTGTTATAGTCGAGTTGGCACCAATCGGAGCTATCCTGCCGATGGGTGGGCCAGCAGTAGTGGTAGTAATTTCAGAGAACTGACTGCAAAAAATTTCGAATCCTGTGATAACCTGTTGCATCAACAGCAAAAACAGAAACAGACACTAATCACTAGTGGCGACAGCGCAGATAATCATTCCACTCAGCAGCCAAATCCGACCTGTGGCGGCTTGGTAGCGACAACATCCTCCCTTAGTGTGGACGAAAATAATTTTAGAAATGTTAACCTGGAGAACTTTAACAAATTGTACGCAAGTCACAACAACAAGATAGATAGTTTGAAAGAAAATTTCCTCATGCGAACCGCTCTGACTGCCGCACTACATAATCTGGAAAACGAAAACCGCTCTCGTAATCAGCGGGCCGGTACCGAACCGTATCAGTTTCCACCAATCGGTTGTCAGCCACGCTGCAGTACCGCAACCGCTACCGATAGTATTAGCCGCAACTGCAGCACACCAACGCCCTCCTGTAGCTCCTCGGAAACACCAACGACCGTCGCGACATCCTCATCGAGTGCACTGCAAACGACCGTTCCGGCATCGACCATCAGCGGTGACGCTGAGCCGCTGGATGCCACTGGAAATTGCTCGAGCGGTCAACCATCGGAGCCCCAACAGCAGCAGCAGCAGCAGTCGGGATCGAAGAAGAAAAAATCCCCCGAGAAGCGGTTAGTTATCGATCTGAACGACAGGTCGAAGTACACCGAAGAGGTGTCCGTTTGAGACTGCTAGAACTCCGCTGGGTTCGGACCACCGAACGAACCCAGCCGCCAGCCCCGTTCATGAACGCGTGAAGATCTCACTGCACCTACTGTCCTATTAGGGTAAATATTAACAAATTTCTCCTTTCCCCCTTTGTGTACGAAGTACATCCCTGAGATGCTGAATGAAAGAAAAATTAGTTACTAAGAAGAGCAAAAACAACTACCCGGTTGTTAATGATTTATGGTTTCTTTTGCTTATATTGTATATACTAATAGAGAGGATGGTATGTCATCAAAGTTAAAGTAAGGAAAATAGAAATTTGCTCAATGAACTAACCGGAAATGCTGCAATTAGTGGAAAATCGTCGTTCTTATTCACTTTCTTTCTTTCTTCATTAAATTTTGTATTAATGGTTGTCGGTCCATATTTTGGATTAGTAAAAATATTGAAGTAAACTAAAATATTCAAGCCATTTTACTGCAATACGTTTGCTGCTATTCGATGAACTTATCCAATTTAAAGTCTAGCTTTAGTTTTCTGGATGCGGTTTGTGGCAATCGGACTGCAACTCTTGCGTGTATCGATGGAAGGGATTTAAGAAGTTGAAACTCCTTATGGTGAATTTTACTTCACATTTTTCAACTCAAACTGTCAAAACTGTTTAAACTGTTTTCTATTTAAGTTTTCAACCTAATATTACCAGTTCATTGCGTGGGATGCTAATGTTCTCGCGTTTTGTGAAATCATCTTTCGAGCACTTAACATCCAAATAGATGACTGAGAATCTAGTCAGTTCTCACAAATCTGAAACAATGCTTACTGCATATCACACAAACTGAAAAGAATTTTGACACAATTTTTGCCAATAAAATTAATCAAACTCTACAAATTTAATGACTTAAAATTTGTTTTTAACTGGTCAGGATTATATAGAGGTAAATCCATGGTAAATCGTTGATGAACAATACAAAAATGAGCGTCCCGAGATGGCTTCCTTGGGGAACACCAAAAAGTGCATAAAAATATTAAATCAATGAGAACTAATCTTCACGTCAATCTTCAAATGGGATCGTTCAATCATCAAATCGGTCGAGTTCAATAGTGTAGGAATCCGAAAGCTTTCGTGTTTCTAAACATCGACAGTTTCTAAAAGTCTATGTATACTCAACATCAACTTTCTGACGCTTCTCAACATAATCATTAGGCATGGGGTTGAGTATTTCTTGAACCATGAAGCCATGTTCAGCCATGCAGCTAACAGCATTGGGTAGATTGATTTCAGTATCTTCGATAAACAACACAGAATAGAGACCCAGCTAGCATTTTCATATGTATATAAAACATGAAAATCAGCATTACGTACAGATATATATGCTTATAAATCTTTGATGGTATTTGATGCGCAAAATTGGCATATCCGTACTATTTTGGAGGCGATATACGTGATTAGAAATAATTTTAAGCGTTACGACTATGTATGTATTTATATCCGATAATATCCGATTAAGCGCGACTCACTTCGTAATGCTATACGATTTTGTGCTGAAAATCGCTGGCGGGTGTTATGGGTTCGAACCCGGTTATAATCTCAGATTATAGCTTGGTTCGACTCATGCATTGGACAAAAGGTAGGAGTCAAAATGACTACTTGTCAAGCATAGCTACCAATACCCCCCCCCCCTTCCTTTCCGCTCTTCCCGTCCTTCACCAAAAATTTTCATTTCTTTCCCCTACCGTCCCTTCAGCAATTGTAGAACCATTGTTTCAAAAAATATTAATGAAAAATTACTCATTTATGTGCTATAAAGTGAAATTTTGGAAAAGCAGTATCTGTGAATACTTTTTTCCCTTGCAGGTCTCAGTAAATTTAAAATAAAATTGGGGCTTTATCATGCAAAGTAAACCGGTTTGGAAAATAAAAGCTACGCGAAATTTACGAAGTCTTGTAAGTGTTCTTTAACAGGAGAACCAAAAAATAATCACAGCTTATGATGGTTTTATTCTGGTTTTAAGCGACTCTTGGAAGTTACTGTAAATATTTATCGATAAAAACTACAAGTGAGTATTTCTCGTTGAAACGGGACTGACGCGAGGCCTTCAAATATTGGAACTTTTGCACTTAATTGGTTGAAAATAGTTAAAATATGAAAATTACATTTTAAATACCTCGAAATGGTGGACCCATCGTCCACCAAGGAGCCTAACAGTTTCAAAAAAAAAGTTGAATTTTCAGCAAACCTTGAGATTTAATTAGCAGATCTACAGTCTGTTTATAGACTTCCAGGCGGCGTAAGATTCATTTAAGCGTAATGAGTCGTGGCGTATTATTATATTTGAGCATGATTTTCCAACAAAATTCATTGGGTTGTTGCATACGGTATCCTTGATAATTCAAAGTCAAGCGTCAGGATAGTGGAGGGATATTAAACTGTTTTGTGATGTTAGAAGGTTTGACGCAAGGTGATAGACGGTCGAATCTATCTTTCAATATTTGGCGTTATTTGGCGGGCTGAGGTACAGAGAGTCATCAATAAATCTCACATGTTCTTAGGCTTTGCAGCTATCGACTCATCGATATCATTCCGAAGGAACCCGAAGGAGGTCCAAGACTTTGAGATGGAACCCATATCCGTTGGATATGGGATATGGATATGCGAAACAAACAGTCACGTTTTTGTGTCTCTGACATTGACAGAATACGTTAAAAAAATAAGTTCAACATTTTCCAAAAGTATTAACGTATAATTTGACTTCACTAAAGAGAAGGGTTCCAAAACGTCCATAGGGAATTCTCTTAGAATTTGGACAAGTAGACTCGGGTCGAATTGTGATTTTACGTGCGAATCCTCAGCCATGGATCAGTTATTAATTATTCATACATCAATCGTTACAACTGCTATTTGCGTATAAGAGAGCTTTGTACAGCCTGAATTTCAGTAGGATTGCTATAGGACTCGTGCTATAGCAACCCGTGAATTAATATTCTTCATTGTACGAATCTGTGGCAGACAATCATGCACTGAATTATGTTCTAGGATGCCAACACGCTCTACACCGTATGTAGGAAGGTTACAATATCTGCACGTTGGCATCGGTTAATTAGAAATTCAAGGTATGTTCAAATTAACATACCAATGTGCTTTTAGAGTCCGGGATTGGCCCTTCACTTCAGTTTTTCGATTGCTTCGAACTGAATAATTGTAATTAGCAATAGAATATTTATATCAAAGGCTCTCAGCCTGGTGGTGGTTCAAATACGAATTGAATAATTAAATAAATTATGGTTCCCAAAAGCTCTGTGGTAAATCTGAATATGCCAAAGCCGTCATATATGTTGAACATTGAAAATTCATACATTGTATAGCAACTGCAACATATTTTATCCATTGGCAGCTGTCTAAACACACTAAATATTTGCTTTTTTCAAGTGAATAACTCTGACCTACCCTTACGTACAGCAAGTACAGTGCACTGAATCCGAGTCCTTTCTCAATAAAATACGCTAGTAAATATTGCCATTTTACGATCGGAACGTGAATCGAATTGTCCGATAGAAGCACAACGAGCCTTCCCTAGCGTCGCGTCAGTCAGTCAGTAGTGTGATCAGTTTCGGTTCGGTGGCCCGGTTCACCCGCACAACAATGGCGCTTTCGAACAGCCAACCAGCAACATAACAGAACGACCAGCTTGACTTGATGTGGGTTTTACGATAATGATGTGTTGCGACAACGATGACATGCTGTGACATCCCGCGTTGGACGTGATTCGGACAAAATTGGATAATGGAAACTATACGGCGGACGCAAGGACCCCGGCATAAAAAGGAACATGTGCCGGCGCGGCGGTGGTGGCGAGGTCTCGCTGTCTCTCTATTTTCTGTCATACTATCACGCGTCGTAAAGCTAGAACTGCCGGGTCGGGGCCATTTCGTTCGACGCGGTATTGAATACGGTTTCGGGAGCCTTTTTTGCGTACGATGCTTTCTTGTATCTACTACGTTTCCGCTGTCAAGGCATTTTCAAACCGGTTGACATGTACACGCTCGCACTAGGATGTTATTGTGGAAACCCACTGGGGATGTATTGTAGAATCTGATTCTGCCAATTGACCCATCCTCTGGCGAAGCACCATTCGAAATTGCTGCTAGACGAAATATGTTCGTGAGAAAAGTAACTTTTGTTACTTGATTTTTCATGGAACATTCGAAACATTCAATCCAATAGGATTGGGATCATAAATATAAATGATTTCAGACTGATGATAATAAACAATTTTGATCCGACAGAATGGCTGGTTAATCCTATCACTAAATAATTATGGTATATTTTATTTGAAACTAGTTTAAAAAAATTTTATTGTATTACTGGTTTTTGGTAATAAACAATATGAAGGGTCCCATTATAATAATCGATAATAAATGGCAAACGTAAATTTTACTGTGTCCAGCGAACGTTCTGAACCGAGAACTGTCACTCGTCCTTCTAATTATCCGGGATAACGCAGATATTTCAATTGGAATGTGGTAGCGAATGAAACTCGTCGACTCGTCTACGACGACGACGACGACGACGACTAATGAACGGACTGTTTAATCTTCTATCACGTATTTAAAGATCAATCGGATTGTAATTACTCTTCGCACACAATCCAACGTTAATTGGTAGTGAGTGGTAACACAAATTAATTGCTTCGGTGGATTTGTCTCTAAACGAGTGCCGATGCCGACCACATTGCGCTCCACAATAGGATAACAATGTTCGGAAAGCCTGTAGAATGTTGCGAAGAGGAAAGATCAATTAACTAAACTCTATCTTGAATGCATACTATTAGTCTACGTTAAGAGTAATGTTCGAAGACATGATTTTCTGGCGAAAGTGTTAGTACCGCAAAGGACAGTTCAGCTGGTGACAAAGACCTTTTGTTGTTATCTCGAGCCGGCACATCCAATGCATGCCATTGGAATTGTAACAATTGGAAGCCAACGATAAGTTTACAATCTGGATTTTCTAATGCCAGTTATAAAGCTTTCCAGTGAAGTATCCACTATTAATTTTATTAGGGTTTATTTCTAATTCCCGTCGTAGTAAGTAAAGCCATTCTAATTTTCATCATTTGCTGGATGGATTTAATGAATACTCCAAAAGTTCTTGTACTGATTTGACTAAAACACACTTACCTTCCGATCCGTGAACTTTGAAATCACTGAAAAGCGATTATTAGAGCATATTATTGAAATTACGCTACTGACTTTATTTCTTAAATTCGTCGTACCGTTTTAAAATCCGTCCATCAAAATTTTTTATCGTCTGAACTAAAAATCATAACAATGTTTACGACGCTAACGAGCATGTATTTGTGTAGGACGGCATGACAAATATTATTCTGCAAAATTTCTGCAGGTCAGGCAAGTTTTACTGACTGTAGAATAACGACAATGTCTTGCGTGAGTTATTTTCATTTATGAATGACGGAAATTAAAACGATTAGTCGACATTTTCTTCTTCGTCGCACGAAAAAACGTAGGAAATTTGGCTGGTAGGACTTCTTTAATGATAAAAAGCATTTAAATAGATCTCAGCTTACTTTGATTGATCGCGTATGACAGACAACAAACTAAAATATTAAGGAATAACTAGTTTTGCATTGTGTGCCATAAGAATGCTGATATTTTTAATAATTTGTGTTGGATAGGACGGAAATAGGCAATTACGACGAAGCAGCAACATACCCTATATTCAAACACACAGCTTTTAACATCGACCAAATATGTCAAAATTGATCGGAGTACGAAATGTTTAAAAAGTTTTTAGAATGAAATTAGAAGTGTCACATCTTTTCAATATTAGTAATACTACAAGGTTGTGTGCCGGGTCGTTTGTTTTGTTAAACCTATTTTACGTGTTTCATATCGTGCAAAATATTATATTCTTGCTCGTGCTGTTTAATTTCGCACTAGACTTCAGAACTCCGATGGAAAGTTATAACTTCCGTAGAATTTTGTGAAAATAATTTACAGCAACAGCTCAGTGATTGCTTTTATCTTATGTCGCCACCAATCTGGTAGTTCATTCTTCAGACCTTCATAATTTAAAAGTGTCAAAAGTTAGTCGTGGCTCACTACGTGAGTCGAGTTTAGCAGCCGAGAGCCGGGGTGGCTTTTGCCGTATCAAGAATTCCTCTCCATTGTACTCGGTCCTGGGCTATTCGTCGCCAATTCGTTGCGCGTCTCGACACACGCAAGTCGGTTTCAACTTGGCCGAGCCATCTAGCACGTTGGGCCCCTCTCTTCCTGGTGCCGGTGGGGTTATACACCTCCGCCACTCTCCGCTTTCCGTTTATACCAAATATTCGAACTCATCAACCACTTCCAGTTCATCACCATCAATAGTCACTGTCCGTGGGAGGCGAACGTTGCTTTCTCTGGAGCCTCTTCCTACCATATATTTGGTTTTCGATGCATTAATTTGTAACCCAGCCTCATAGCCTCCGTTTTTAGTCTGGCGTAGATTGCCTCCGCCGTCCCAAGGTTTCTAGTAAGGATGTTGAGGTCGTCTGCGAAGGCTAGGAGTGGACTATTCTTGCTGAAGATCGTTCCTGTCGTTTCGATGCCCGCTCGCCAGGTCACACCTTCAATAGTGACATTGAATAACATACAGTAGAGTCCATCCCCTTGCCGCAACTCTCTGCGTGATTCAAAAGGACTCGAGAGTGTCCCCGAAATGCGCACCTAGCATATCACTCGCTCCAAAGTAGCTTTGATCAGCCGCGTTAGTTTGTCCGGAAAACCGTACTTGTGCATTATCTGCCATAGCTGTTCTCGTTCAACTGTATCGTATGCACGTTGTACTCTCGACATTTCTGGAGGATTTGTCGCAGAGTAATACTTTGATCCGTACTAGCACGGGCCCCCATTAAAGCCCGCCTGATACTGCCCTACGAATTGCTATTGGGGATAGACGACGCAACAAAATCTGGGAGAACACCTTGTAGGCGGCGTTGACCAACGTGATGCCGCAGTAATTACAGCAATCTAGTCGGTCGCCCTTTTTGTAGATGGGACAGACTACACCTTCCATCCACTCCTCCGGTAGTTTCTCCTCCTCCAAAATCCTAGAAATTATCCAATGAAGTGCCGTTGCTAGCGGTTCTTAGCCATTTTTGTAAAGCTCTGCCGGGAGTCAGTCCTTTCCGGCGGCTCTATTATTCTTCAGCTGACGAATTTCTCGCCGGATCTCTTCGAGATCGGGAGCCGGCACGCTGTTGTCGTTTGTACGCACTCCGAGGTTAACTTTCATTGCGTCTCCTGCTGCTATATCGCCATTTAGATCCCCTCCCTCGTCCCTACACATGTCAGATTTAGGAGTGTAGCCCATACCAGTTTGGTTCACTTCCTCGTGAAACTTGCGCGTGTTATTTGCCTGGCATAGTTGTTCCAGCTCCTCACGATCTCTGTCCTACTTCTGGCGCGTTTTCCTCCTCAGGATCGTGGTCAAATCATTCCGCGCTCGTCGATACTTGACCAAATTCTCTCTCGTTTAGATAATTTTTCTAAGCTCTTTTTTCCTCTCTATTGCTTGTTGGCATTCCCCATCACACCGCGGTTACGGTCTCGATGACGGCCGAGCGTATCATACTCCATCCGTTTTCAAGGGTCGAAGCATCTAGCTCCTCAGAGGAAGGCAGAGCTTCATCCAGTACGCGCGCATAGTTTTCGGCAACTGGTGGGTTGTATAGCGAATGTTTAACCGAGGAGGGTGGCTTTGTCGCGAGGTATTAACCGTTGGTAGTTTTGAGCGCACGTGTACTGCAATGGTCCGAGTTGATATCCGCACCCCGTAGGTAGCGTACGTTGGTAATGTTCGAGAAAAACCGGCCCTCGATGAGAATATGGTCGATTTGGTTCGAAATTCGTTGATCAGGTGATCTCCAGGTGGATTTGTGGATATCTTTGTGAGGAAAGAAAGTGCTTCTGACCACCAAACCTCGGGAAGTTGAAAAGTTGATGCATCGCATCGTGCAGACTATAGGGCCCGATCACCGGTCTATACATTGCTTCCCTGCTGACCTGGACGTTCATATCCCCGATGACGTTCTTGATGTCCCGTCGTGAGCAGCTGTCATACGTTGCTGCCCATTGAACGCTTCCTTCTCGTCGTCGGGTCTTCCTTCGTGTGGACAATGCACGTTTATCATTGTCTAGTTGAAGAAACGACCTTTTATCCTCAACACGCACATCATTGATCGCTTTCCAGTCCATTGCGCGATCCTGCATTTTGCAGGAACAGTAGTGTAGTGTTAACATGTCAAAAAATAAAAATTTAAAAAAATGCGCTTTTTTAGATATTTAACTTTTTAGTTTTATTTTATTTTTTTCTACCAACAAAATTTTTTTTTTACGGTGCACATAAGGGCAAATTTATTATCTACAACTTTGCTGAAGACACCATTTCGAATTAAACAAACCGTTTTACCAATATAAAATATTTAATTCATTAGTACCATTTTTGGTTAGGCCCTTTTGAAAAAGCAGTCGAAATCTTGAAAAAAATATCTTATATGACAAAATGACTTCTTTATTAAAGAGAACATCTATGCAAAATTTCAGCTAAATCAAAAATGACGAATTAAAAAAAATGTTATTTTTTCGTCAATTAGCATGGAATCCCTCGAATGTGAAGCTTTCGATAGATTGCGAATTTTGTAATTTTGACGTCGTTATAAATGCAATATGTATCCGAATAAAATTCCCTTATATTTACAAGTATTAGATGGGGACGCCGTTTAGAGAATTGGCGAATGGAGAATTTTGAGAACGACAAATTGGCTGGCGCCGGCCCTGATTAGTTGTATGATATTTTAGCCTGAACCCAAATGGGTTCAAATCCGGTTATAATCTCTGATTACAGCATGGATCGACCCATGCACCTTCCAGCATTGGACAAAAGATAGGAGTCACAACGACAACGTGTTAAGCATAGCTACCTATTACCCCCCCCCCACCCCCCCCCCCCCTTGCTTTCCACCCTTCCTCTTCATTCCCGGAAAAAATCCCTCTTCATTACTTTCCCTTCATCATTTCCGTCCCTTCATCAATTGTAGAATCATCGTTTCAAAAAAAATATCTGGCACATTGCCAAATATCTGGAAGATTTTGAGCTTTGTCTGTTTGTCTGGCGCCCAATCAAAAATCTGGGAAAATCCAGATTTATCTGGCATACTGGCAACCGTATTTGTAACATTTATACGATTTGTTGCATACTTCACCAGAGATATGAAATTTCCCTATAAGACCGTTTTCTTTCGTATTGTGCAACTCTCAGTATTTTAAAATCTGATATATAAAAATGGATTTCTGTCTGTCTGTCTGTTTGTCTGTCTGTCGGGATGTTCCTTATAGAATCGAAAACTACTGATACAATCGGTGTGAAAATTTGCATGTAGAGGTTTTTGGGGCCAGGGAAGGTTCTTATGATGGTTAGAGACCCCTCCCCCCACTAAGAGGGAGAAGCTCCCATACAAATGAAACACCAATTTCTGCATAATTCGCGAACTAATCAAGCAAATGGAACAAAATTTGGCATGTGGGTGATTTTGGTGACAAGAATTTTTTTTCTAGGGTAAATTGAGACCCCTCCCCTCTTTAGAAAGGGAATTATGAATCCTCTGCCCTTTAAGAGGGGGGCTTCCATACAAATGATATACTAATTTCCTCATAACTCGAGAACTAATCACGCAAATGGAACCAAATTTGGCATGTAAAGGTTTTTGGAGGCAAGAATTTTTTCTATGGTGAAATAGGACTCCTCCCCACTTTAGGAGGGGGGCTCCCATACAAATGAAATACAAATTTCCTCATAACTCGAGAACTAATCAAGCAAATGGAACCATATTTGGCATGTGGGTGTTTTTGGAGGCAACCATTTTTTCTATGATGATTTAGGACCCCTTACCTTTTTAGGAAGGGGGGCTCCCATACAAATGAAATACAAATTTCCTCATAACTCCAGAACTAATCAAGCAAATAGAAGCAAATTTAGCATATATAAGAAGATTTGGTTTTCAAATTTCGCAAAATTTCGATGTTGCGTTGATCTAAGTCTCCTGCCATTCTAATATGCACGGTAAAATTTAATTCACACAAATGTAGTGGAATACAGAATTATGATACAAATGTGTATTAAAATTATGTGTAGTATAAGATTTTCAGTTGTTGTGGGTTGTTTGTGTGCGCTGGGTTTTGATTATAGATTATAGATTTTGATTATAGGTTTTGATTATAGATAGATTAATAATGGATAATGCTTCTACAGGCAACAATATTCCCAAAGCGATTATAAACGCAGCTCTTGTTACTAATAAACTCAATGTATGTCATATCAATGTGCAAAGCTTATGTGCGAAATTTTACTAAGCTTGATGAATTGCGAATGATATTCGCTAATAGTAAAGCCGATATAGTATGCTTGACAGAATCTTGGTTGAGTAGTTTAATTTCTAATGCCATGATTACAATTGATGGGTATGAATTAGTGAGAAACGATCGCATTCGCCATGGGGGAGGCATTTGTGTCTACTATCGTAAAGGTTTGAATTGTAGGATAATCGATATGTCAACACAAACTGAAGGAAGTATTTCTGAGAATCGAACAGAGTTCTTGTTGTTAGAAGTTTTATGTGGAGCAGACTGGTTGCTTATTAGCGTTTATTATAATCCACCTTATGAGGATTGCTCAGAGATTCTTTCAAAGCATTTCGAGGAATTTGGATTAAAACATCGTTATAATTTTCTTGTTGGCGACTTCAATACGGATATCCGCAAATCTACTGCAAAAACCAAGCGATTCGTTGATGTACTAGATAACTTCTCGTACAGCAATGTTGGTATTGAGCCCACCTTTTTTTACCAAACTGGTAGTTCTCTGCTTGATCTTATAATAACTGATGTTCCCGAAAAGGTAATAAGATTTAACCAAATATCAATGCCCGCTGCTTCCAACCACGATCTTATATTTTGTGTACTTGGTTTTTCACCCATGCTAGCGCCTGGTAATTTTTGGTATCGAAATTATAAGCTTTTTGTCAACATAGCATTGCAGAATGAATTTTTCGCCTTTGACTGGAGCAGTTTTTTCAGTATAGATGACCTAACATCATAACCAATCTTCTGAACTCTCGCCTTAACAATTCACATGATCGTTTCTTTCCATTAAAATTGAATAAACCTAAGAAAAATCCTTGGTATACCTATGAAATAGAAGTGGCCATAATAAATCGGGAGATTGCTTATAGAAATTGGAAAAATAATAGATCGCTGGAGAACGAAATACACTTCAAGCAGCTCAGAAATAGGGTAAATTTTGTTGTTAGAAAAGCTAAGGAAAACTTTAATAAAGGACATATCCACATTAATGTTACTAGCAGTCAGCTCTGGCGAAATATTAAAAACCTAGGAATTGGCAGAAAAGCTCAAAGTAGTGATTGTTCCGATTTCACGGCTAGCAGAATAAATGAGTTTTTCGCTTCAACTTATACTGCAGATGAAGGGCAAGTTTTTTATCGGGCAAGCCTCAACGGTTTTCAGTTTCGTACTTTTCAAGAAAACGAAATTGTAAATGCTATTTTTTCGATTAAGTCTAATGCTGTAGGATTGGACATGATTCCTATTAAGTTTATTAAAATAATATTACCACTTGCTTTGCCTACGATTGCACACTTATTTAATCGAATTATTAGCCCAAATGTCGCATTTCATTGGTGATATGAATTTATTAAATAAGTTCCAATCCGGTTTTCGAAAGAATCATAAAGGTTTGGCGATTTGAGTAACAAACTCATTGACTTTAGCAAGGTTTTTGATCGTGTTTCACATCGCAAGCTATTGAATAAACTGAGTTCACAATATGGTTTTTCATACAGTGTAATCAATTTGTTCAAGTCATATCTCAGTGACAGGAAACAAGCAGTATTCTATAATGAATGTATGACCTCATTTTGCAATATTGAATCTGGTGTTCACCAGGGATCAGTACTTGGTCCACTCTTGTTTTGATTATTCATTAATGATCTTCCAAATGTTCTTGTGCACTGTTCTATACATCTCTTTGCGGACGACGTGCACATTTACCTATGCGTAAATGAAAACATAAATAGTTCCACCCTATCGTTGCTGATCAATAATGATCTTGAACGAATCCTTCAATGGTCTTTACACAACTTATTGCCTATTAATATGTCAAAAACTAAAGCAATAATGCTGTGCTGGAGTTGAAAATCCCTCCCAGTCCTCCACAGTTATTTTTAGGAAGTGAGCAGGTCGAGTTTGTAGACCGTGCTAATATACGGATGCTACGGTTTCTCGTGTCATAAAATGGTTTGAAGAACGTCTGATCGTAAGCCAAGATGTGGAGAAAAAAGTCGTCCGTATTCTGTTAAGGCTCACAAATACCTAGTTGGAGCTTCGACCGGAAACCAAACTCCTCCGTTCAAAATGTGGTAAAAAAATGAATCTGGTTCAAGGGTCAGAAGATCTCAAACTGGGACGAAAGTCTGAATACGGTCGCGAAAAGCCGTGCCCGATCGAAAACTGTACGATCAAAAGTTGACGAAACCATAGTGCTGCGTGAAAGCTGACTGTAGCCAGATTATTTTGCATGATTTTTTCATTAAACAATTTTTGTTCAACTGCGCTTGTTACAAGAGTTATGAATTTTTACAATAAGCGATGTCGCTTTGGGTTTTACGTAAAAAAAAGGGGACCTCCAATGTTTTAAACATTATTTTCATCAATAAATCCATGAGCTATAAATAAAATGAATTGCTATGAATGATGTGGAAAAATGTTTCTTTTATTGTTCAGATTCTTAACAATCTATTTTGATAAAAGAATTCTCAAAAATAATGAGAATTATTGTGAGCTACCGACCGTAAACATGATTATTTCACGGTATATTGGTTTCGCATAATTATTATGGATTTTTTTTCTTTCATAAACTATTTTCACGCTCCAACATTATAAATCAAACTTACAATTTTGATTCTTCTCCTATTTTACCAATAACCAAAATTATCATGAATCGTTAATTTCTTACGATGAATAATATAGCATGAAAGTGAAACGTATATTATGAGTATGACACAAATTCGATTATCTTTTTTATCGCAAATCTATGTACCGTTGAAATAAAATATTATGAACTGTGGATTTATTTTCATGACTGGTGTGATTATTTAAGAATGCGGTACACGACTGTGCAGGACAAATTGGAAAATACGTCCTTCCAGTAAGATAACAATCAGTTTTGTGAAGATCTTTAAAATGTTCGCAAAAAAACATTGCCGCCGATGCAGAATTCATTCGTCTTGAGAAAAACGAAAACAAAATTTATTTAACCATGCATTCATGGTATTTTTGAACTTCAAGCTTAAAATTAAATCTGTTTTCTTCAAGAATAATGTATATAAACGAGATTGGGGGCACCTGTTGTGACACCAATATTCATTGAGCATTGACAGTACCTGCAGTAAAGGTTCCATTTTTGCACAAAACGACTTTTTGTCATCGTCACAATAATATAAGTGTAAATAGCCTTGGATGTTGAAGAGCACCTTAAAACTTATCAAATACAAATCCAATCGAATCTCAACTGCTTGTTAAAGAAAAGCAATAAAAAAAAGTTTCTGATGAATTTTATCCAGGAAATATGCATTAGAAACCAAATGCATATTTCCTTGATAAAATTCATCAACTTCCTCAACATCAATCATCCAATTCAACTTAAATCAACTTCAACTTCAACTTAAGAAATAAAAATGTCAACAAATGAATTAGTGTTTCTTTAAGCAGTGTTTATTTGTGCGAATTATGAACATAGAACTTCCAAGTTAACATGAATTTGGTTTTAACGCAAGCAACCTTCCTGTAGTAAAAATCAAATTATACACTAAAATACGTCGAAATAAATCCGAACGCCACCACGTATGCTTAAATCCAATCCAATTTCATCCGTACGAAGTAGGTATCCTACTAGAAGCCGGCTAGACGATGCAAGGTTTCAAATGGAATCCCTATCGGTAACCGGCTTCTTACACGATAAAATATGTATAACATCGCGTAAATTTATCACGGTATTTAATTAAATCACTGCCAAGTAATTAATGTTTCAGTGATGTAAGAAAGTTTTGATATCCACATCGAGCGCGATGCTGAAAGTGTTACCCATACACTGGCCAACAAGAGTTCTGTCATTTGAATCAACTTTAGATAAACGAAAAGGTTTTTGACTGTGTTACATTAGAACCCTTGATGTTGTGCTGCTCTCCTAGAAGAGTTATGCAGCGTTAAAAATTACCATGCGTCTCCTCTTATATCTGGATTGATGGAGGCGCCGTTGTTTTCACTTACAATTTCAGTGAGAATAACTATTAGCGAGTTCGTAACTTGCAAATTCAAATAATTTTCTCGCTGCAACCGTAGTGAAAGTGGCGGTCCTATCTGTCCTAAACAAGGCACCTCCATCGATTCAAAATTAAGACCCTCTAAACAGACGCCTTCAATTCCCGTAATTGAATTTAATTGACAAAAAGAAAATCCAACTTTGTTAACTAGTATAATAGTAACCAATTGGAACGCGTGATTACCCTCGTGGAAAACAGAAAGAAAATAACGTAATGCAGTCACGCAAATATGGCTTAATTTATTCTGCTTTCTTGACACGCCACCTGCACAAGGTGGAGAATGTTTTCGCTTCACGGCCCATTCCGTTCCACTTTGGTGATCCTGGCTCGACTGCTCGGCTTAGGTTGACTGCACTATGAAAACACTCTACCGAAACACGTGACGTGCCAAACCGCAGACAATTACCCGGTTAGCGATGCTCAGTCAGGCGACAAATGCAGCATGAATAATGTCGATATTTTTTCAACTAAGTCGCAAACACCACTTAATTAGCACATCCGATTATTTCCTACTCCAAAATATGAACTAAATTAAACCATTTATTTTCCTTTCTGTTTTACCAATTATTAATCCTGCACGATATGCAGCCTGTCGAAAACCGCCTACGGAATACATCATTTCCGGCGCCCCGGCGAAGGTACGTTCGAAAAAGAATTCCACTAATTGCAGCTTTTTCCGGCCAACGAAAAAAAAACGCAACTGGTTGTCGTCGTGCGAATACGGCAACAATACGAGAGGGAACGGTTGCAGCTGGTCACACGGAATGTGATATTGATTTAATTTGCACAATTTTCTGTTCTCTGAATCAGCTGTGTCGTGTTCGCCGCACGGTACCGCTCGCCATCAATCGCCAGCTTCCGACCGGACAATACGGAAATTGAATTCGAGCTGTACGGTTGCAATATTTTCCATCGATTTAACGCGATGGCAACCGCCGAGGAAACCAAAACGACAACAACGATAACGTTGGAGCAGTAATGA
This sequence comes from Sabethes cyaneus, assembly GCF_943734655.1. NCBI lineage: Eukaryota > Metazoa > Arthropoda > Insecta > Diptera > Culicidae > Sabethes > Sabethes cyaneus. The sequence goes on along the minus strand of NC_071354.1, from coordinate 182,777,932 downwards.
TGAGCGCATTTTTGTTTTAAAAGAATACCGTAAAGGGAGCGGGGGTCTTATCCTGTGCACATTTTCCCGGCGACAGGTAAATCGGAATTATCGACAACAACAGGGGAAAAAAAGTCATCCCGTTACCATTTTCCCGGTGTCTCATTATCGTCGATTATCGTCACACCAATCAACTGACGCGCGGATGTGGTCAAGGTCTGCGGTCCGGAAGGCACTGGGGCATTAAATGGTGCGCTGCCAGGAGAGCCCCCTGGCAGAACACAGCATTCGTGTTCGATTCGAATTTTTTTTTTTTGCATTTTTGGGACGATGTGGGCGGTGCAAAGCGTTTGAAAGCGAACACACACCGTCAAGATTAAATGCATGCACTCGTGAGCTTGCTCAATAATTAATTTTTTTTTCAATAGCATTCTTTAAAAACTGTTGCGCCATAAATAGAAACGGATTAAGTTTCAAAATGAATGAAGTTTCAATATTCAACAGAACAGTTTTCTATAGCTTATTGAACAGAAGCTGAAAATATTTAATATAATATTCCCCCGTCCATAAAAGAAACAACATAAAGCGGACTCCCTATCCCCCTAGCTTGTTGCTTCGTGTGACTTTGGCACTTGAAGAGCATTTAGAGTCGAAGCGATACAAAATAAATCGAGTAAACAGATTATTGAGCTGTACGATTGGCTGTATAAACAGAACGTTAAATTCGAAAGAATGACAAAGCATTGCTGTATGATCTAACATTTATATTCTGAACACTTTTATCGTGAGTCGTCTTTTTTCCCTCTGTGAAATGTAGTGTTGGAATTATTAAATTTTCTTTGTTTTTATTTGTATTATTATTGTAACACAGAAAAAAAACTAGACTTTGATAGTACAAAGTGACTTCCTATATAGCTCGGAAGGAAAAATGATGGCAATTTTAATGCTGCGACTGACGACGTTTAAAGCCAACTATGTACGTCTGGCACAAGTTTTATCCAAATTTAGCCTTTATATCTCGGATCTGCGATCGTAAAATGAAATACGACCAATCCCAAAGAAGATCAAAAGTCCTGTTAAGATGACAAATTAAACTGTCCTGCTCGAGCTACTCGTAGATTTTCCCGCCTTCCTATGACAGCTATTTTCATGCTGCATTATGTAATAAATTGTCAAACAAGTGCTTTATGGGAATTGTATTTTCAGCTTTCCCACTGGCACACGAATCGACGGGAACCCACCTGTCCTCGCAAGGTACCTAGATAAACGGGCAGTTCTCAATCTTTTCCGAAATGTGGATAAAATTTTGCACCATCTTGCAAGCACAATTCATTCACGGACAATCGAACAATGTCACTACACCAGCATCACCGTGCTTCAAGTGAAAGCGACCCGAGCGGGCGAGCGTGATCAGTAAAAAATCATCGTTTTGCTACATATAATATATAGGTAAAGCCACAGCTCATTGAACACCCAATCAACGGGAAAATGTTGACAATTGCAGCATACATCATCGATTTGCGCCACAAATTTCCTAGACGTTAATGGCCGCTGTATGATTTTTAGGATGGCTAATGATTTGTGAATCATTTGATTTAAAGGCAAATTGTTAGTTATGTAGGTACAAGAAAGATTCGATTTGCGAAGGTTCGAAAGTTTTTGCTTGATTGATTAAAATCTTCACTTACAATAATAGGATTCAGATATTTTGGTCACCCATCATCTGGTAACTAGACTGTAGTTATTTGCTTTTACCTACAAGGTGATAAAAACCAAACATGGTTAACAACTTCGTAACTTATTTGTCACTGAAATATATTTATGTATCATTTCTCGTTGAAACATGATAAATATGAATAGTGAATTGATTTTCTGTAAAAACCATGGTGTTGTTCAAATACGTAAGCTCAACTGTTTTATTTTTCTCTCTTGTTGTCTGCTTGCTTAGTAAATTCAATGTTAACCAGCGTGTTTTCGTCTCTGAAAGAACAGTTCAGCCAATTTTCACAAGTCGCCAGATCAAAAATTTCAGGACAAATTTCTATTTCTTCTTTATTCGAACATGCTATGCTATGAGGCACACTATTCCTATTGAAGGAGTTGATGTAAGTCAGCCTTGACATACGTGTTCGGCGAAGTTTGACAAATTGATACAGTTTGATAAAATTTTGGGACACAAGGTTTTACGGGTACATTTTGCCTTGCGCATTTTCCTTAACCAAACCGATTAACTACTCCAGTAACCGCAAGGCTGTTAAAACAACGATAATCGTACAGCTTCTAACTAAAACAAGTTTGAAAATTTAACTTGAGTTTGGAATATAAACTAAACGATGTGGCTGCTTAGAATAATTATTTATTTTAGTTTACTTATTCCAAAATAAATCATAGCAATTTTATTTTTGAGTATTGCACAACGAAAGAAAAGACAAGGTACTTCATTCCATCCTATCACTTACCACATTTGGTGGGCTGTGGGAAGCTGATGTAAAAATAGGTAAAACCTGTGCTTGCAAAAGTTTATCAACCCGTTTTTTTCACAATCTCAAAATTGAAGAAGTTTTAAATTCAAAGCCTTTATATGGGATTGTATAACATTTCGCCGAATACCATTTCGCGGATAACCATAACGCGAAATATACTATTTCGCGGAAAACCATTTCGCGGAAAGTACCATTTCGCGGAAAATATTTTTGCGGAAAGTACTATTTTGCGGAAAACATTTTCGCCGAAAGTACTATTTGGCGGAAAACCACCGCTTATTTAGTTTGAAAGCCGCAAAAAGCGGCTTCGCCGCTTTGTTTTCAACAACAGTTAAATCGATGCGAGGACTAGGGAAAACTAACTAGAGATCATTAGACCTAGGAAAACGAATAAACCTAGACAGATGTGATCTCTGCGGGGGGGCTGTCCCCCCGAAGTGGCCGGCGCTTCCCTTGCCTGCGCCCGGCTCGCCCTGAATCATCTAGGAAACGTTTGCTACTAACATGGTTTTCCGCGAAACAATATTTTCCGCCAAATGGTTTTCCGCGAAATGGTTCTTTCCGCGAAAGGGTTTTCGGCGTTTTGGTACTTTCCGCAAAATAGTACTTTCCGCGAAAATGTTTTCCGCGAAATGATATTCCGCGAAACGGTACTCCGCGATATTGTCTTCGGCGAAATGTTATACAACCTTCTATGCCCATTCAGTCCATCCTTGAGTATTAGGGAAATTTATACCAGAGGGTTCTTTGATTTAGACCTCGAAATTGCTAACTTTTGAAGCGTTGAAACAGTCATAGCTTTTTTGTAATTAAAAATTAATGATAAGAATATCCCAAAATATCCTCAATTTTTGGTTTTAATTCATATTTCTTAATTTAAATAACCAAAACGATTAAAGCAAAACCTAAAATGCCCGAGCAGACCCGGCCGTGATTTATGGCACAATTATATTAAATTCTATGGCGGTTCAATGCTAACTTTAGTTGCCAGCTGCCAGCCTATTTACGGAAAAAATTGCTTGTAAAACCGGTAAAATTTATGCTTTAAATCAATTTTTAAAGCAAATAAAGCAACATACGATATTTAAATCTTCTAAAAAGTTACGTACTTTGATAGTATCAAAAAGTTTGTAAAACATATCAAACCCGTTACATGAGGTTTTGTATACAAAAAGTTTAATAAACTGATTTCGAGGGGATCACGTTAGAAAGTCAATTATATCTCGCAAACCATATGATGCAGATACTTAGTATTTTCGGCAAAGTTTAATGAAATTCAAAGATCTACAACTTTGCTGTGAACATGCTATCTAGTTCCTATAAAAAGTTAATTTTTTCAAATGTGTTATCCCCTTAATATCCAATTGTATGAAAATGTCAGACAGATACAGAATACTTTTTAAGGAACTTTTCCGAAGACACCTAAGCTCAAAAACGCCAGGAAAAGCTAGGAAAGACTTTTGACCGCCTTTTTCCAGAATGGACCCACTGTGTGACGCAATCATCACAGACACTTTCCATAGTGAGCAACCTCTTGACGAGGAAAAGCACCTTTAGTCAAGTTACTTTGAATACAGCAGTGAGCCACCTCAAATCAAGTTACTTTGAACACAGCGATGCGTTCAATCTAATCAGCAAATGTAAACAATAAGCGCGATTAAGGGGGGACTCTACTCTGGAATGTCGGAAAAATCGAATTTTATTTTTTTGCATTTTCGAGACGCTTTACACCTTCAGAAATGTCATGCAAAAAGGATTTTTTAATATCTGATCTCGTTGAAAACTTACGGAAATATTGTGGAGTCACCTTAAGGGAAGTCCATTGCTGTACGAAACTTTAAACGCGTTTTCCCCAAAACAATGTTTCTTTAGACTAATCTCAAGATTTTAGTCTTGACCTTGGAATGAGGTCATACATATATTAATATTTTTTTTTTTTTTTTTTTTTTGAAACGATGGTTCTACAATTGATGAAGGGACGGTAGGGGAAAGAAATGAAAATTTTTGGTGAAGGAGGGGGAAGAGCGGAAAGGAAGGGGGGGGGGGGTATTGGTAGCTATGCTTGACAAAAGGACAAAAGGTAGGAGTCAAAATGACTACTTGTCAAGCATAGCTACCAATACCCCCCCCCCCCCTTCCTTTCCGCTCTTCCCCCTCCTTCACCAAAAATTTTCATTTCTTTCCCCTACCGTCCCTTCATCAATTGTAGAACCATCGTTTCAAAAAAAAAAAAAATATTAATGTTTCTTTAGCTGGCGGTACGTGTATCTCAAAATCTAGTGGACCAATTTGACTATAATCAAACAAACAAAAAATGAAAAAAAAATTTTTTTTTGTTGATTCGATAATATATAGGGGTCATTCCACGCGAAGTGTCCGAGCCCCGTGTAATCGACCTTCACGAATTTGAACCAAATTTCGCAAGATTGTTCGTTTTCGGTCAGAAAGCAAAAATCGAAATTTGGTGTCGATCGGACATTCCCTCGATTGCTGGTAGCAACTCCATTTTTAAGGAATATACCCTTTTTCACAGAATGAAAAAATGAATCTCACACTCGACGTAAACTGAAATCCGATACATTTTTCCATTAAATAAAACGTAAACAGCCTGACCGGTTTTTTAAGATATATTTTTACATCAAACCACACGTAATAAACAAGCCTTCAAGTGAAATAACACGTAATTTTGTTATGCTTTGCGATGCTCCATTTATGTACAGGTCAGAAGACGTAAAATTACAAGATTTTTTCGAAGTGTGTTTGTCAAAACACACTCTTATTTGCTTTTGCTTATATCTCCAGAAGTATTGAATATAGAAAGACACTATTTTCACATTTTTTAAGAAAATCAGGCAAAGAATTTGAAAAAAATGTTATTTTGAAGCACTAGTGCTGCCAAATATTTTTAAACTCAAATTGAAAACTAGACTTTCATTTTTCTCTCAATGAAGACAATTTTATCTCAAAAATTCCAACTTCATCGTGTTTTTCAGATTTTTTACATAAGAATCACTTATCGCTCTGAGGTATTCTTTGCCAATCCCGAGATACAGTGTTTTAAAGCAAACGATACCCCATTTTATGTAATTTTTTTTAAGTTGTGAGAAAAATGTTTGAATTCCTTGGATGATTTCCTTTGAAAATGTGAAAATAGTATCTTTCTAAACTTAATATTTCCGGAGATACCTATAAGCAAAAGAAAAAAAGAGGCTTTAACAAAATCGGGTATTTTCCTTAAAAATGGAGACGCTCCCATTAATCGAGGGAATGTTCGATACGTACCAAATTTTGGATTTTTACTTTCTGACCGAAAATGAAGAATCTGGCAAAATTTCAAATCCGGTTCAAATCCGTGAAGGTCGATTACACGTTTGAACTTTTTCTCGGTCGCTTGGCATTGAATGACTCATAGTGAAAAAAATTTGGGGACTGTCTATAATCAAGTCCGACCTGTATATGACTATACGCGGTCATGGCGTAAACTATCTTGGTAAGGGAGGAAGTATCTGATGCGAAGAATGATTAACTCACGGGCGTAGCCAGAAATGTTCCCTAGGGGGGGTTTTACAAGGAAAAAATCTAACATAGCCTAACCGTAAGGAGTTTATTCAGGAAATAAGGAATAATTTCCAGTTAAAATCTATTTTGGTTGAAATTAAATGTTCCACATTCAACCAAAAAATCAAATTGAAATAATAGAAGACAAGTGTTAAAATTTTGCCTCCCAGTTGGAATCAAGGTAGGTTGTGTGTACGAATCTCGGCTGGGAGAGGCAGTTAGAGTCTATAGAATCGAGTCTCTTCGAAAAACAGCCAGGGTTCTGCTGACAACTTATCCTGCATTATTTTCAAACATCATTCTTAAGGTGATCCGACGAGCAGATATCGAAACGAGAGGTTTGATGTTCAGTAAAGGTAGCAAACTTCTTGGCTGCGCAGGTGAGTTTGATATTAAAGTCAGAAAATTTGCCACGACGAAGGCCATCTGCGCTAGACTGAAAGCCTAGGAGGATTGAGCTTAAAATAAACGCGGCGAAGTCCTAATACATGAATGGCAGAGCCTCAAACGAGACGAACGTGCCTTTTTCGCGGACGATAATCGTTGACGTGACGGCGACGAACCAGAAGTGGTAAATAAGTTCGTGTATGTGGGATCGCTGGTAGTCACGGACAACAACACGAATAAGGAGCTCCAGCAGCGTATTCATGCAGGTCACCGAGCCTACTTTGTCCTAAGCCGACATACGAACCTGACAATGTAAAAAACCTCTATTAGACCGATTGACCATGCTCACGGAGGACACAAGCGCCTTTGCGGACGACATTTGACGGAGTACAAGCAAAAACCGAAGAGTAGCGGAGGTGCATGAATCAAGGGCAACAAACACTGCTTGGGGAGATTACCAACGTACATTTGGCAAAAGTTGGTAAACTACAGTGAACTGGACACGTCGTAAGGAAAACGGATCTTTACAACAACTCCACCGACACCGACATAAAGGGACTCATACCCCCCCACCCCTCCCCGTCGCTACGCCCATGACTGGATGTGGAAAATGTTCGATATAGGCCAAAAATAAATCGGGTTGTGCAATGGCAGGTGGAGCTCGCACCTTCGTTCTTTGGGTTGGTACCCAAATGTTTTACTCACTAAACTACTGCCGCCCGTTACATTAGGTAGTCTAATTTTGTTTTATTCTCCCAATTCTATCCGATAATAAGTTGTTATCCGGTAATTAGCTATACAATGGTTCAATAAGCTACTATTCATCAAAAATGCTTGTTGGGATGCTTGTTTTGGATACAACCAAGACAATCATAGCATTTGTTTGAGTCTTCGCTTTCATTTTTATACTAATTTGCCACTGTAAACTAGGGTTTTGAGCAGGGTACTGACATCTGTGCATCGTTGTATCACGAATATTGTTATGTTTTTTTTTGCAAATTGCCCCTTCTATTTCGGACCCACGACAAGCTCTGCCCTGGTTGACAGAGTGTCCATTTAGGTGGCACATATATTAGTTTCAGCTTTGTACAAAGCGTGTTGAAAGCGAGCGGTCCTTCTTACCACGAAAATATGACGTCCTTTCAGGGGTCTGGTCTTCGTTACAGAATAAGGTGCTTATAATTATGTTGATGATTTTGTTTTATTTTATAACGTTAGTCTGTCCATTTTTCCCATTTTCTTTGACAAATATCACGTGAATGACTGTAGTGTATCCATAACAGTCAAGCATAACGGTTTTTAGCTATTTTTTTCAGTTCATGTGCTGGTAACTAATTTTTTTATTGACTGCACGGAAGACATCTCCTGTTTAAATCTGAATCTAAAGTAAATATTTTTAAGTATTTTTTTTTTCTATTTTGTAATAATGAAGGTACGTTCATCTAAACTAGTGACTCGGTCAGCTTACATGACTACTTTCTTAATAGCTTATAACTATTCACATGGTTTGGCTCACAATTTACCACTGACAATATTAATAATTAGGCATTGATAAGCCGAGCTACGCGAAGGACGATGTTGTTAGTACAACTTGCAATTCGTTGGATTTAATAATATGGACAAATAGCCAATGGCTCCTCTACTCTTCTCAATGAACACTCTCGTTGATCTTTATTGAAAGGATACTGAACTGAAGCAATTCCCACCTCTAATTGACAACGATAACATCGTTCGGGAGCCATCACTTTGAAATTAGATTCTTTCACTATCCCTTTTTGTAGTCCATCCGGTATTTAATTGGACATTTCATCCTCTCCGCAATGATCAGCTTCCGCTTTTATAGCACGTCTGTTTGGGAAATGAACTGGCCAAGCGTTCTTAAATCTAATTTTAAAAGCAAATAAAACAACAAATGGCAATAAATAACAGCCAAACCCTCATCAGTCGACAATCATCCCGTAGATAGTATTTACTTTTTATTGGTCTTTAAAAATGGGTGTGAAATAATGCATTTCTAGAGGAATTTGTTGGTAAAACAGCCATGAAAAAACCTATATTGATGTAGAGCAACAGCAATAGCAACTGAGTAAGAAATAAAGACAAATACTTTCCGATTACAAACAGATCTTGATGAAACTTATAAAGCGATTGTTTTTGTTGTTATACAACAACGCCAAAATAACATACACATATAGCATTATCATCTTTCTTGAATTGTACGTCGTTTTTTCTTGACTAGAACTCTGCTACAGAGTTTCTTTTTTTGGATATCGATTTCGATCATCGAAAATTAATGGACTCTCGTATTTTATTTCTGACCCAAAAGCATTTGTCTTGATGCGCTGTTTTGCACCGAATAAATCCCAAACAATTGGTGAGAATAATTCGGTATCGTCTTCTGATTTGATTCCTTCGCCACGATTTGCTGCTTTAAAACCGTTCTCGGGCTTAAGACGAGGTCGAACCGGTCTGTTTTCGACGCTTCCCCTAAGTTTTTTCCACGCAGATTTTGAAACAGCTATTTAAATCGCAAACTTTTCTACATTCACCCAGAGGGAATCCCTAATCGCTGAAACTGCTGTACAGGGTGATTTTGCACAAATCCTGTGAAAATTTTGTCGCGTCGGCCCGTAATGTTGTTATCCGCCATCGCTCGAATTATACGAAAACGTTCAGAGTTTTTGTTAATTAAATTCCGGGGTCGCTAATCCGTAGATTACAATGGTTTCCTTAGGATTTCTAAACGAGGGAAATGACAATTTCGATGTCAACGCGAAATCCTCATTTAATTTATTCTTCTGCCTTGAATGAACGCCATTGTAGGATTGATAACCTTAAACGTACCTAATGCGGTTTTTTTCGCTGGCGGCTTTAAATCTTTTAATTAATTCTGTTGTTTCTTTACATCTCTTTAAATTAATTAACAACTGAGCTGTAAAATAACTCCGAATTTAAGGAATGAAGCAAACCGTTTAAAATGCAAGCAAAAATGAAAGACGCAACCTCGTTTAGTTTTATTAAAATTTACTAAAATTTTATTAAAGTAAGTATGCTATTAAATATAATAAAAAGTAGAATATTACAAATGGTAATCCTCCGATGACTTATGTTTTTAAATCGGACACATTTTAATGCAAATAATCTTTTCTGGGAAAACACCACCGTCAAATCACGCTTTGCACCCCCACACATTAATATCCGAAATTGTTCCCACGAATGAAAAAATAAAATGGTAACCGGACGATTTTTTAATTGACAATCCAAAAACTGAAACAAATTAATTACGCTTTTACAAAAGTTCGCTCAACAATAAATCTGCTCCGAATGATACATATCTACGTAATTGCTATTAGATGCGTACCTAGTCTAAAATACTATAATATTTAAACAAAAAAAAGATACAAAAAGAAATCCTAGCGCTTAATTTTTCATCTGCCAAATTGCGTGAAACAAACAAACATTCTCCCTATAGCGAGGAGCTCAGCTAAGTCCTAGATGTTCGAAATTTAGATATGATTCAGTCACACTGTTAATAATGGCCACGTAGTCTTTGTTAAGTTTTCAACCCTTAAACGAGTGCTATAACGATGTTGACTCTAAAGTTTGATTTTCTTTATCTACCGTGTACAGTTATGAAAGCCAAAAAAAACACTAAAAACTAAACAAATATAGATCAAATCAGTTAAAATCGGTAGGGAAAAAAATCTATTTTAAATATTGGAAACTTTTCCGCAATACACAGAGCAAAATAAGCTATAAATTTGTAAGAAAATAAGTGAGTCAAACCAAATCCTAACTAATTGAGATATTTAACGTACTGGTAAACTATGTAATAATAATGTTTCATGCACGAAAATCAAACAAAAAAAAATCGAAATCACACACATACACACAGAGAGAAACAATGCAAGAATACAATCTGTACATAAATCACTTTCCAGCCCATCGATTTAGAAACAATTTTGTAAATACAAAAAGCGACTTCAGTTAGGAGTAATCGAAATAGTAGTTCGTATTGTTTACTGTAAGAACAGCCCAGATGAAGCGCTAACTGTACAGTTGTGTAAGTGATTTCAGTAATTGATGGTACCTATAATTTTGTTCCGCGGTGTGAAGTGTAAGCGTTTAAGATTCTGTAGCATATGTACCAAGCAGTGTGTGTGCGCATTTAAATTGTACATGGATAAAAGCAAACATCCTGAATCGAGTAATTGTGTGTATGAGCAAAAGTCGATAAAACAAAATTGTGAATAATATAATATATATGATAAGTTGAATCTAATTCTGTTGTTTTTCTTTTTCGGTTTATGTGAATGGATGATGACAAAATTTCACGACTTTTTGCTTAGGATTGACCGGCGAAAAGATGTACAACTTTATTCTGTATTCCGGCGGATCGGTTTGTCGAACGAAAGTCGATGGCAATCTCCATCCCGCCAGCAAAATCTAATAGACGAAACAACCTCGTTCGAATAAGTCGAACAAGAGTAAAATCCGTCGGAGCACAGACTGAGGGCGATAAAGTTTCCGTGATATAATAAAACACCTACTTGAGCTAGTGATTTAACATACTTTTCATATTATTGTGCAATGCATTTCTGCTCAATTACAGGAAAGAAGCCATTCGATGAAAAGAGATCGGTAAGTTTGGTAAAAATGCATGTAAATTATTCATATTCATACATTCTGCTTGGTAAGCCTGGTGAGTCCCAAATTTATGCGTATCAGATATCTCACAAAATGGCATCTCTGACTAGTAGTCACCGCCGCTGGCGAATCATTGTCACACACACGTTCACACACAATCGTATTTTATCTTACCGTGTGAAAAAGCCAGTCCCACTAGCAACCGGACTACCCTAACGACGAGCACGAACATTGGTGCCGTGACCAGGTTTTACCCTGGCACCAACGACAGTTTACTAACAGGGACTTCGGTTTTCACGAACGTGCTAACATAGCACTGTGACACGTGATGTTTTTGACGCTTAGTAACTGTTTCAAGCATCATTTTACTTACGGGACTTCAAGTTTATCGAGCTTGTTGCTGCACTATTGTAACACGTGATATTTTTGGCAATAAGTCAGTGACTGTTTCAAGCAATCATGGGGAATGAAACTAAAATAATATAGTTCCTGTAACCACAATGGTCCATAACGTACACGGTGGCATCCAAATGCAGTGCAGATCTATAGGTCTTTCTCTTGCAGTTACATTTAAAAATGACTGCACCTGCTCTATGGTTAACAGTATGACGTTAAAAGGTTTGAATTGAAGGCTCAATATTGTCGTGTTTTCGCAAGAAAGATCTAACAAAGTTTGAGCAGCATCATTATGCTCTCGAAGCTTGAACCTGACTTCAGATCCGATCTGCTTTGCCCTACCATCAGACACGCGGCATCCCAAATCCACATTATTAGCCTCATTGTGCCTTAGATCTCGGAATTGCTCTTGGATAAACATGCAAGGTGTTGTTTTTAACAACTTATCTTGAACGATGCAACGTTCCTTGCCCCGCATGTATGATACCAATTTCTGTTCATGAATGATTTCATCCACATCATGTAATATAATGAATTATATTTCTGTATGTTCCATACAGCAACAGTATATTCGTATTGTTCTCATGCTTTTGTTTTTAGGCACATAATCGATTATTTTTTTAAAGTATGCTTTACATGTCCGATTTGGCTGACGTATCAAATCATGGTACGATGCATAAGCAGTTTTTTCTTTGAATGTTTTCAAGCTGTCTCGCTGCTGGCATCCTTGATTATATCGGATCAATTTTTTAATTTTGGGGTCTAACACGTCAAACAAGTGTTTGCGTTCCCAAAAACGTCTCTCATCAAAATCATGAAATTCTAAGAGCAAAAAGCCCATATTTCTGTTGTCTCTATCATTTTGCTTTCGAGCCTTCTTTGGAGAAGATACAACGGATTCATTTTTAATCTCTGGAGGTAGGGTAAGCAACGAGTTAAGCAGTGTCACCTATTTTAATTAGTTGAAAATAAATGGGCCGAAAATAGCATATTTTCAAAATCTTTTGATAGGAACATCTTCACAAATCATTTAACCATACATTTAATTCACACTAACACAATTTACTGGGTTTCCGACAAGAAATGTGATGAATTAAAAATTGTTGTCCAAAAACGTACATTTTTCAGCTGCTGAAAGCAATCGCCACCTCGCTACTAACCAATCCATCACATTTTTCAGCACTGATTACAACCACTCTAAAAATGAAGCACTCAATTGTAACATACCATATTATTTACTATCTTTTTTTCTGTTATTTAAGGCTTTGTCACTAGCCGAAAGTTTTATTATTTTATAACAAAACTGAAAATAAATTCTGAATTGACGGAACGTGTTAACCAGTAGCAGCAGCTGCAGCATAACTGATTAACTATCGTATTGCCAAGACACTGTTTCGGTTCTGGAAATAAGAATTATAGATTTGAAATTAACTGAAACCTCCAATGGAGAAAACGTGGTTCAATACTTTCAAGAGAAATGTAGGGGAGACCAGGTAGACTTGATCCCTTGGGACACTTGATCCATTCATTGTTTCTCAGCAAATACAATGTTTTTTTTATGCAGAAAAAAATAAAGTTGTACATTTCATTCAACTAACAAAATTGCAAAACAAAAATGTAATAAATTTTTACATTGCAAGGAAAATATAATATAGTAAGATTTGCAACGGAATAATTCTCTATACTTCTTTTTTTAGTGAAGTCCAACTTTTTGGCTACGGAGAACTGTCTTGAAATTTTTTAATTGCTTTTCAAACAAAAAATTAGCTAAACATGTGTATTCATTGATACTATATACATTTTGCAATAAAACTTGTATACATTTTACAAAATTAATTTTCAGTAAAACTTACTACTACAGGTACACTTGATCCACATAATTTCAGTGACACTTGATCCTCTTATTAGGAACTGAAGAGCTTGGAATCCGTTATGTCGTAAATAATAAAATGAACAATTCTTCATATCGTAAACATTCGTCATGTAAAAATCATGAATAGTCCGGAGATCCGGTCAGAACGACTGCAAAAATGTTCATCTTGAATGTAATGACACTTAAGCGATATGTGAGAAAACGAAAAAATGCTTCTGAAAAGATCATTTAGCAACCGGACAATGGAGGAGCAACCCGTGCATTTTACAAGGAAGAAGAAAGACTGCTCGGACGGAAGTATTTATCTGAACAAAGCAACTCATCTTCTTTGAAGAAGAATTCTATTAATCATTGGTACCCGATGATTCCGAACAATACAATTATCAAAACACCTGTAGATATAAAACCATTTCCAAAGGCATCGCCACGTAAAAATATGCGAAGAGTAGGAAAACGAGGAGATACACATCGGTACAGATGCACCAACGAAATTGAAGCTGGAGGCTGCTCTGATTATTAAACAGGAAAAATATAATGCTTCAAAAATTCAAACCCAACGAAAAAGTTCTCGTCGCAGATTATAAAAGATGTCCAAAGCTATACTTTTACAGATCGATGGAATTAACGATTTCTAAATACTTTTTATACTTTTGAATTAGGCTGTTGTACACTAAATAATGATACTACATGAACTAGGCCTATTTTAATAAAACTTCCAAATGAAAGTTGAACTTTAAAAATATATATTTGCAAATGGATCAATTGTGCCTAAACTGGGGATCAAGTCTCCCGGATATTTTGAATATGTACAATTTTCTGTACATTCCAAAATATCCCATATCTTTTGATTAGCGCTACGTATCACTAACTGATAAATTGTAGGCAGTAAGTTGTATTGTAAACTGTCGAAAAATTGAAAACCCAGGGTTTTGTTCTAGTGGACATTTGAGAAATATACATAAAACAAAATGGGGATCAAGTCTCCCTTGTTTCCCCTATGTTCATAATTAATTTTTCTTTATTAAAAACAACAAAAAAGACAGCTTTTTCAATAATTTTCGAAGATTTTCTCAGTGGTTTAATGAAGCAACGATGTGTTTCAATGTTATTTGACAACAATGTTCTGCAGTCGGACCGTGTGCACTGCTATCAGTGCTGCTATGTTTACCTCTTTTGTGCTCCCACCATCCTTATGAACAGCGAGTGAAACGTCAAACTCGCAGTTTCCCATAAGAACACTAGAGAATGAAAGAGACGACGAATACCGTTTGCCAAACGGTGCGGTGAGTGTATGCCTCGATAAACAATTTAGACAGATTGCATTTTACGCATCTACCGACCAAAAATATCAAATCTATTAATGCAGATGCCGATTAGTAAGTCGCGGATAGGAACGCGAACTTACTGAATCCAGCTTTTTACGAGCCATAATGGCGGACGTGTTCGTAATATTTGAACAGCATTTTTGACAGTTCCCTAATACATCGCACGTTTTCTTTCCATACATTCCTTTAGTTTTACCGTGAACACGCGGAAAGAAAACGTGCGATGTATTGGGGAAATGTCAAAAATGCTGTTCAAATATTACGAGCACGCCCGCCATTATGGCTCGTAAAAAGCTGGATAGGGGGAAAAGTTCGAGGGATTTTTTATGGGGGCGTATAAAAATTCAGATCTCAGGACTGCTTAAAAAAGGGTGAAAATATGCTCGGTCTGATCAAAATTAGTTCCATCGCTCCAACTTTTAAAGCGAAAAATCAAAAGTTTAGCTCTACAATAGTGTCTTCCAATGCCCAATCCAATCCAATGCCAATGTCCTAAGGTACAAAAGTAATCCCATTGGCTTCGTACCACCCCAGGACATCCTTGGAATAGTGGTACGGAGTTAGATCCGGCGCCAGAAGATCGTAAAGGCCTCGTGTTGCTCGAACAGAGAAAGCAGACGTTTCTGTAGATACTCCTTGAGGTAGATCTACCCGTTTACATATCCGCTCCAATGTCATCCTTTCCCGCTGCTTTGTTGTTCTTAAGCCACTGGATGGCTTCTTTAACTACCCTAATCGATGCGGGTGGGCATATCTTCGTAGAGTTTATCAATACAAAGAGGGCTGATGGGGTTTTATGATTCATTTCACGTTTATTGTGCTTTAAAAATGCATACGCCAGTTTATGCGAATAAACAGACTGTTTGTTGAACGTTTATTCTCATAGTTTGACGTAAAGCTATTGAAAAACAGGCTACTCTGCTGGTGGATTATGCGGGGAGTTTCGTCAAGTATGAGACCATTAGCAGAGTAGCTCAATTTTTCCAAATATCTCGAATTTTTTCGAACAAACACATGTTGTTTGAGTATTAAGCATGTATACAGAGCCGTAGCGTGACATTGTGGCACCCTTGGCGGAAACCCAATTTGGCGCCCCTTAATTTCTTAAATCAGTGCTGGTTTCAGGTTTATCACTTTTTCGTATTCGCCCCTTATCCAATACTTAAATGCACTTAACGTATGTATTAAAAAATGAATTAATTTCAGATGGCGATGAAAAAAATTACAAAAGATGATTCAATGAAACAAATTTGTTTTAAATCCTACGGGAGTCTTCTATAAAAATGTTTCGACGCCCTATTTACCAAGTGGCTTTACAGCTGTTCACCGGAATCTTCGCTATGGCCGATCTAACGATAGACGTCGGCATATTATTCAACTCTTTCGTGGCTTTGGCGATCAGGTCCTTCTCCGTTTTATCCACAACATTATTGAAGTGAATGTTTGAGCTTCGCCAGCCTTTATCTTCAGCCGGTTCATCTCCTCTAGTGATTTCTTGGTTTGATGGGCCAAGGCCAGGTCCGGCCAAAAGACTACACTCTTAGCGCGATACTTTTTATTGAAGGCGGCAATTTGCAGTAAGCTTCGTATCTCCTCGTTCACCGTAAACCCTGGACGAAATAACAGCGGCTTGAACATTCTCTTCTCTCTGATCGTCAGCCACAGAAGGATCTTCTTCGGGAACTTGGGGCGGAAGATATACTCAACGTCATTACTTACCTTTTTGGTGGGGAACGTAAAGTACTCGATCCTTTGCCAGTCGTTGCATCCAGCGTCTAATAGTTTTCATCGTCCATTATGATCACGACATCATGCTTCGCTGGAAAGATGTTTTTCGCCAGCACCTTCAGTCATTCTCTGGGCGATAGCCTGCTACTCAGACATGGCCAGCCTCGACTGACGCTTCCGCATAAAAATGTTCATTTTAGCCAAGTACTTCTTCACCGTTTGGCTGGCTTCTCTGACCTCCCGGCCCAAGGCGCGGAACGATGAGGCCACCTTGCTCTCGGTCTTCATCTTTAGCTTCTGCTGTATAGCCGCGCAGAATTGTCGGGCGGCTGGAACCAGGCTTCCGTACAGCACTTTCGCCTTTTTCGCGCGAGAAAATGTTGCGAATATTAGTTTGATCTATTCCATGGATACGAAATGCTTTATCATGTGCAACTTCTTCACTACGGGGTGGAGTTGGAAGTACGAACAAAGCATGGAGCGTAGTTGTTTGATGATTTTCACCATGGCCGCTGCATGCAAATCAACTGATAACGTGGCATGAAAAATCACTAAAATCAGTGTAGTTTTTAATGCCTACTTTAAATTGCTAATGCTTTAATGAAATGCAGCTCCTTTTTGGCGCCCCTAAGAGCTTGCACCCTTGGCGAGAATCAGTCTGGCCAGCCACACGCTACGGCGCTGCCTGTAACCCAATCTCATTTGTTTCACGCTTTAGTCTGGTATGCCGTTCAGCCACCGCCACAGATGTTCTGCCGATAATATCCATATCCTTCCATCCATGGGCGCTAGTTCTAGGGGGCACCAAAAACGGCCTGAACCTCAGTAAGGTACTCTCGAGTGTAGCAAAGTACTGGATATAGGGAGTTGTAGAAATCATGTATGACAGACTAATTCTAAAAAGTAATAAACTTCGAAGGTTTAAGAAATGAAGGGGCGCCAAATTGGGCCACAATGTAACGATACGGCTCTGGAACCGGGTCTAGAATCTGGGTCCAAAATCTAATAAAAAATGTGGTCCAAAGCATGGTCAACAATCAAAATCTGTTCCAAAATCTGGAACAAAATTTGATGAAAAAAATATCCGCGATATAGTTCACGTCCAAAATATGGTCCAGGTTCAGAATCTGGTTCAAAATCTGATCCAAAATCTGGTTGTTGGTTTAAAATCTGATAAAATTGTGACCCAAAATCTGCTCCAGGTCCAAAATTTGAACAAAATATGGCCCTTAATCCATAATCCATAATCTGGTCCAGTTTGAGAATCTTTTCCAAAATTTGATCCAAAATCAGGAAGGACCACAATCTTGAAAAAATGTGGTTCAAAATCCAAAAGCTTATACAAAATGTGGGGTAAAATATTATCCAAAACCTGCTACAAATTTTATAAAAATGTTGTTCATAAGTCTGCTCCGGAATCTAGTTCAAATCTGTTCCAAAATCTGAAACAAAATTGGCCCATAATTTGGTTTATGTTTCGGTCCAATTCCAGAATCTGGACCCAAGTTTGATTCGAAATCTGGCCCAAAATCTGATAAAAAATATCCAGAATCAGAACAAGGTCCACAATCTATCAATATTATCCAAAATCTGGTCCAAATCGCATAAACATGGTCTAAAATTTGGTCTAGAATCTGATACAGCTCCAAGATCTGGTTCAGGTCCAGAATCTGATCTGAAATTTGATCAAAAATGAGGTTCGAAATGTGATCAAAAATGTGTTCCAAAATCTGGTCCAAATCTGATAAAAATGTGGTCCAAAATCTGGTCCAGAATCTGATGCTAATCCAGAATGTGGTCTAGATAAGGATTAGAATGTGGATCTAAAATCTAATCTAAAATCTGGTCTAAAAATCTAGTGAGATCTGATGAAAATGTGGTTTAGTATCTAGTCCACATCCGTTCCAAAATCTAAATCAAAAGTTGCTCGAAAATGTGGTCCACTTAACTATAAAATCTGGTTGATGGTTTAAGACCTGATAAAAAAAACTGGGGTCAAAATCTACCCAAGGTCCAAAAACTGACGCAAAAAATCTGATCAATAATGTGGTCCAAAATCTGATTTATAACCCAGTCCAGTTCCAAAATCTTGTCCAAAATTTGTTTCGAAATCTGGTCCGAAATCTAATAAAAATCGGACCTAAATGTGGTCCAGGTCCAGTATTAGGTCCCAGTCTAAAATCTGGTTGTGGTTCAGAATGTGGTTCAATATCTGGTCCAAAATCTGATCAAAATGTGGTGCAAAATTTTGAACAAAATCTGATAAAAAGTGTGGTCCGGAATTTAATGCAGATTTCGAATCTGGTTGGTGGTAAACATCTTATAATAAATAATAAACAGGAAAACAGAGGAAAACAGAGTATGGAGGCGATTGATAAAGCATGAACACGCACAACTCTATGGGGAACCCAGTTTTCAAAAGGCTTGCTAAAGCTAAACGGATAGGGGAATTGTGTATAATGTGCCCCCCCCTAAGAATAAATGGATATATCTCTGTTATGCTTCCCCAAATTAACATGACAACTACGAGTATATGTTGGTTTTTAAGCTGACAACCAATTGCAATTGTTTATTTCATTTAGTATTGTGGAATAAACATGCTAGGAATTATTTAATAAAAGCACCTAAATGTTGTGTTTCTCGTCTGCGCGGGATAAAATGCCCCACCTGCGGTATAATATGCCCAATGCGGTAATTTGAGTATTTCTACCAGTGACAGGCCAACTCTATTTTGTAGAAAGTAAAACTATTTCCTTTGTTTTGCAAAATATCGTTATTTTATATAAAATAAACCTAGTGTCGGCCTTCTGGTGCACTTTTTCTTTTCTGCATGGGGCACATTATACTGAAGCTGTGGCATTTTGTACCGGGTAGTTGAATTACCTAGAATTTGGACGTTGGTAATAAATTATTCCCACCACGGTTACTCTACAATGCTAATTGAACTAAATAATGGCAATTGGCTTCAACTTAGATCTGTTTACCTATGTTTATAGCCACATTTGCAAGGGGGGCAAATTGCACCACCGCAAGTGGGGCATATTGGCCTGCTTTTACCTATTTGAAAAAATATTAAATGCTAAAGCAAATCAAGCGTTTCATACCATTATTTTTGGCAGGGATGTCTTTTTGAAGTTCGCTTTACGCAATCGAATCGCAACAACCGGTTATTTACAGATTTTGACAAGAAAATAGCTTATGGAAATGACGCCAAAAGTTACATCGGAAGCTGCTCAAAAACAAATTCATTTTTGTTTTGTTTTTACAGCATGTGACAACTGTCATACTTGCAAAGTAGGCTAGTTCCATCAAATATAATGGTTTCTGGGTGGTTTTGCATTTTGATTTCGCTTGTTTAGCGAAAAACGAAGGGGGGGCACATTGGCCAGGGGAGGCACGTTATACACAATTCCCCTACGATGGGCAGGGTATGTTGCAAGAATGCCGAACAACTACCCGGCAAAGATGGTGTGCGCTTCAGTTCCGGTAGGAATAAGACTACCAGGAGCACATCGAACAAGATGGTTAGACCAGGTGGAACGAGATCTGGCAGACAATTTGTGGTAATTGACGATTTTGCCTACCTTCATTTACCTGTAATTATTTTTCAGCCGACATTCTTTTGACCACATACCTGATAGAAAGTCTCGGATTACACGCAATCAGCCTAAACTCTACCTTCCACTTCGGTTAGAAGTTATCTGTCGATCGATCGCAAAAATGCTAACAACCGACTGAGGTAACTGTGCTCCGGACCGGACCAGGTAAATGTGCTATGTCGTTTAGTGACAGAAGCGTATTTGTAACACTTTTGTGCAGATTTTTTTCACGAACACACGAAGTAATACTAACTGGTTTGCCGAAAAAATCGCTCACTCAGTAAATCATTGTCCTCTACATCAATGACGTTACGTGTCCTATCCCAGTTAGTTTGGACGCTAACTATATATGAGACTGGTCTGCTTTCAAACCCGTCAGTTCAGCTAACCCCAAAGCAATTTGGCGAAATGATCCAACCGAAATCATTTAACGACGATGCATTACTGCCGAGTAAATCGAACCAGTGGGAGCTGTAACGATTGATGACCATCGATTTTCAGTTTCACTATTCCGCTGTTTTTCGCTCGAATGCGAAAAACTTTTATGCAGCACGTTTCGCCGGTTTCGCCTCGGTGAAAATCCCCTAGGCAACATCGTAGTAATACAGAAACCTCCGGGTTGGGAAGACGAACATTGAACGGTATCATAAATATATCTTTTGTTTTAATCGATTCTACTTTAGTTTGCCCAATCAGTTCAGGAAAGCAGAATATACCTAAACTGATGAAGATTTTTCTCAAGTGCATGCTTTTTGGCTTCTTCGAGGAAGTGCCTCCTGGATGGGTTTTTCTGAGTAGAGCGATTCGTACAAAACTGAATGCCTTTCAATGAAACGCCATAGGTACCAGATGCATTGCACCGTGAGCCATCATTTACTGGTGAAATAAATCGAGAAAGTAGTCGAAATAACAAGAAGGAAAGCTTCTTATGGGTAAGAAGATTCTGCAGCGTCAAATCGATACCTATTGATGAAACTAAGAGCACGGAAGAATATTTTCTTCTGTAATAAATTATACACCTGGGTGCTACAGCCTCCCCAGGCATAGCAACAAACTACGACAGTGTTGATGCCGGTGTTAATGAAAACAAATTACGGTTGTTCTTCAAACCAGACACTCAACAAATAGCCTTCGAAAAAGATAGTACTCTTCTTGTTAAGAAAGCTGCAAAACAGTACAGGCTACGCAGTCTGTGCAAGTCAGTACAGTGCAGACTGTCCTTAGCAAGGAGAAACTATTTTCTCTGATGAATATTTATGTGCTTTGAAGCAGTCTTTTAATCACAAAAGCAACCGTACCGAGTTTCTTCAACAACCGCAAGACTATCTTTTGTTAAACAGTAAAGATAGCAGCATAGAGCAGTGATCGAAGATGGTAAGCAGCTTAAAAAGTTCGGTTTTAATGATAAGATTTATCTTTCTTTTAGGTTGGGCTAAAAACAATTGAATTGCATTTTTCGTCAACGATTCTAAACACCGGTATGATTCTGCCAAGCATGTGTCAAGAAATCAAACAGAAATCTAGCAGAAAAACAAAACACAAAAAGTTAAGCTAAATCTTTGTGGTTTGAACGAGTTGTTACATTACTGCTAGCTTTCATCGATGATGAGCAGACAGGCATCTAATATAATTCCGGAAAAAGTTTTTGCTAATTAAAGACGGGCGGAGTGATTTCTGCTGGACGTGCATCCGTCGAATGTGGTAGAATCGTGATTTAAACAACACATTGTCTCATTCTCGAATAAAAACTTCTGTTTCGAATTAAGCAGCACTTCGAACACTTTCTTGATTTCCCATCACATCCGTACACATGAGCGGTGCCAAGTTTTCCCGCTGTCCTTCGCAATATCACATCGCCAATTCGATTGCACCGCTGCCAATAAATTTCACTCAACAACATAATCGATGATCTGCGCTCTGTTTCAATTTGTTTCAATTTCCTTCAGTTTGTTTTCCCCTGTGCATTATCACATTAGATACAATTTCACGATTGAGCGCGATATGGACTTTTTACAGTCATGTAAATTGAAAATTATTTGTTTTACGGCAAGATAATCAACAGTAAACAGACCCTGGTGCTGATGGCAGAGTGTGACAAAACGCAGATGGAAAATAAATATTGAACCATTATTTATTATCACCCCCCCTTGTTGATGATAGTTCTCTGGAGTTTATGCTATCGTATTGACTCATAACTCATAATATTAAGCGATGATTTTTGATACCACGGCGAGCGAACAAAATTTCGAGACGATCTAGCAATCACCAAACTGGTTTATAAACCTTATTGGTATTCCAAGAATAAATTCATTTTATTTTCATCGTTCACCAGTCAACTGTCGAATTAATTCCCGCCGGGAGTGATATTCGATTCTATCAAATTGGATAAAATGTTTTCGCTTTGGTTCGTTTCTAGCGTAGCATCATACGCAGGCATCCAAAGACGATGGACCACCACCTCCTGCTGAAGATGATAGGTACCTAGGTAGCACGAGCCATGAGCGATTCGAGTCAGGCATCGACATCGACCTCTCGACCTAAAGTAACTGAATCCGTAGGAATGTTGTTCCTTTCAGTTCAGATATTTTTCGCGCAGTTCATCATAAAGAAATAAAATGACACACTTTAATACAGTCGTGCTTGTATGAATTCGCCCTATTAAAGCAAACCCACACCGAGCCGCACTCTCTGCAGCAGATTTCATCTGCATTGATCAACGGAAATACTATGTTTCAACAGGCGATGGATAAAATAGTGCAAGCAATCAGGAAGAAAAAATAATGATGATTACTTACATTGATGACCGGATTATTCCGTGACGAAGCGAAAAAAAAATCCTGCATAAATTTGAAGGATTGCTAGCGCAACTATGAGCGGAAGTTTAACCATTATGTAGAGAAAAGTCGTTCTTTTAATCAAAAGATAACTTTCTTGAATAGGAAGTGAGCGCCGACGATGTTGAACAAGGCTTAGACCTTTCCTCACACCACCGTTAGAATTCTCTTGGCATTCAACACTACCGGCATTTGATCTCACAACTGCTTTTTTCTTTTCTAATTAATGACGAGATATTTTACTCACAATTCTTCAGGCACTTACCGTAATTTATGAAAAAATAAAATATTTTTCGCTTTCCTTGGAATAATTTAGTCATCAATGATAGCAGCTTACATTCTCTTTTTTCATCATCTTTGCATCGTCTTGTCTTGATTGACGCAAGGATTATGCGTTTACCAGGGTGGAAAACTTTTTCCTAATTCTTTTGTAATTCAGCAGTTATCGACTGTCTTCTCGATTTATTTATATCTTTAAAAAGACTGTATTGATGCTATTTGAAGTACTCAAAAAATGTTGAATTTACTTATAAGATATATAAGAATTTGAGCAGGGAAAGTTACAGCAATTTTTGAAAAAAAATCATTTTTTAGGAGTAATACTTCTGGAATTGCAAGAGCGACAATTTGCAGTGATTAACTTTTTTATCTTAACGGGTGACAACTAAAATTTTGGAATTTTTTTCTCAAGCTGTCAAAAAAGACAAAGATACATGAAGAAGATCTGATTTACCGAAATTAAAGATACATTATCCATTGTTGAAAAAAAAATTAGTGTTCATATGAAAACGGTCCGATATCGGGTGTACGGCGAAGCTTTCGTTTGACGTCAAACGAGCGTTGTAGCGTTGTCAACTTTGCGAATGCATCTCTTGGTTCTACCAATCCACTGTTGGCAATTCGTGGTTCTCCAGTTATTTTTGTATACCAAGGAACTCAAAATCCCTTCGATTGGGCGCACTGAAACACATTCTTCGGTTCGTGGTTTTTGGGTAAAAATGGGATCGAATGGGTATTCATGAACGATTGTGTTTTTTTAGTGTAATACGATGATGCTCTATCCGGCCAAAACACGTATTGGCCATCTGCACGATGTTTTTGTAGAAACGGGATCCAAATTTTCTTCAAATATTCGTCTGGTGCATCTTAGTTGATAGCCAAACCAGAGGGCTTGTTTTTGAAAAAACGAGAAAGAGAACGATGTCCTTTTGCGTCCATAATGTCCTTTATGTCTTAAGCTACTGGACAATGAATAAATGAATGAATGAATGAATAATTTTAGCTAGTCTTCCACTACCTTGCTTGCGAATAGTTGTAGGCCTCTTAGCATATGGTAAACAGTCGAAGCCGCAACATATTCGCTTTTTAAATGTTGTACCGTATACTTTTTGCTAAAATTTCTGTGGCAGTTCGTAGAAGTGTACAACGCGCTACCGAAATGCTTCTTATTTCTACGTCATTTTAAGCAAAACAAGGCAAGCATAAACAAAACAAAAAATATTGACAACAAGCGGAGAGAGAGAGCTAACACATACATACTCTCATTTGTCTCTGAGCTCGTTTGTTGTGGAGTATTATAGGGGCCTCAAAAAAAATTCTAAAATTTTAATTGTCACCCGTTATATGTTGACTACCAGAGCCGTAGCGTGACATTGTGGCTTTCTGGCGAAGGCCCGCTTTAACATGATAAAATTTTAAACCACCAACCAGATTTTGAAACTGCACCAAACTCCGGATCACACTTTTTATCAAATTTTGTTCCAAATTTTGGAACAAATTTGGGCTAGATTCCAGACCAGATTTTGGACCACATTTTGATTTTGGGCCGGATTTTAGACTACATTCTGAACCAAAACCAGATTTTGAACCTGGACCACATTTTGGTCCACATTTTTACCGGATTTCGGATCAAATTTTGGACAAGATTCTGGAACCGGACCATACTTATAAATCAGATTTTGGACCATATTTTTGATCAAATTTTTTGTGCCAGATTTTGGACCATATTTTTGATCAAATTTTTTGTGCTAGATTTTGGACCTTGGGCAGATTTTGGGCCACAGTTTTTTTGATCAGTTCTTTAACCACCAACCAGATTTAGTAGTTAAGTGGACCACAGTTTCTAGCAACTTTTGTTTTAGATTTTGGAACGGATTTGAACTACATTTTGAACCAAATTTTAAACCACATTTTCAATGTAACAGATTTGATTTTTGACCAGATTTTGGACCACATGTTTATCAGATTTGGACCAGATTATGGATAAGACATATTTTTGATCACATTTTGAACCTCACTTTTGTTCTAATTTTGGATCAGATTCTGGACTTGAACTCTGGTTCAAGTTCTTGAAGATCCATCATATTCTAGACCAGATTTTGGACCACATTTTTATCAGATTTAGACCAGATTTTAGAAAATATTGATTGATTGTGTACATTTTTTGATGAGACTTTAGGTCAGATTTTGACTCAAGCTTTGGTCCAAATTCTGGAATTAGACAAGAAGATAAACCAGATTATGGGCCACATTTTTAATCAGATTTTAAACTACCAACAAGATTTTCGATCAGGTTTCAAACCAGATTCTAGAGCTGGATTGTGAACCACCCCCAAGGAACAATGTGAGTTTTATTGTACTCTTATGGTGGTCTTCAAGACCAATTTTGGTCTTAAATGCCATCATAAGAGTGTAATAAAACCCAAATTGTTACTTTCGCCGTTTTATCAAATTACGTTCCAGATTTCGAAACAGATTTGGACTAAATTCTGCACCAGATTTTGGACTACATTTTTATCAAATGTGGAGCAAATTTTGGATAATAATTTATACCACATTTTTAATCAGAGTTTGGATTTCTTGGGACCAGATTTTGAACCACATTGTGACCTGAACCAGATTCAGGACAACATTTTGACGTAGGACTACGTCTTTGATTTCTATTCTATCTATATGGGGGAGCACTTTAGAAAAACGAAAAGGGAACATGTAACGAAAAGTGGTTATAGTTTGCACGCTTATAACTCAGTCATCCGTCAATAGATTCTAGAGATATTGGTATCAATCGATAAGAAATTTTTCAAAAAATCCACATGTAGATTACATGTTTCCCTAACAGACGTTTAATAATTGAGAAAATATTAGACGACTATTCATCATTTCATAAATTTGATTTTTCGTCTTCCCACGTCAATGCTTCCCTAGCACGGATGACAGAAATATGTAGGAAATGAGCTATGGGTTAAGCTCCCTTATGATTCTGTTTAATTTACGCCCTAGCTGTTGCTGCTTTCCCGGATAAGGCAACGGAGATATCCAAATTCACCAAGCGAGACACCAACAAACCATAGAATCCATCGACTCATCCGCTAGCGAATCATATGGTTTTGGCGGCCATGCCTTTTGCTGCGCATCGTCATTCGGTCGCGACACATCGGCAGGAAAGGTTGTATTTGAAACATTGCTTCTGCTTGCCTGCCTTTTGTTGCGCATCATCATTCGGTCTGCGGCCTTGGTTGGCGACTCATCGGGCAGGCAGCTTTCGAGTCATAATTTCCGTGGCATCCGTGGCATAATTTCAAAGGTTGTATTTGAAACATTGCTTGCCTTACGGTGCGCATCGTCGTTCGGTCAGCGGCTTTGGTTGGCGACGCATCGGCAAGCAGCTAGCTTGCGACACATAACATCATTATAACATAACACCATAAACATAAAAGTCTATCTTGATTACAGATCCTACCAGTAGCGTTTGTCCGGTAAACAGTATTCCCACCATTAGTCCACACACCAATAACATATCTGATGGACGAAAGTAGACAATGGACACCACGAGTCAAATTTGAGAATTCGAGATTAACAAACGGACCTTTTCAGGTCCTCCATTTAATTTAGCTGAAGAGTTGAAATTATGAATTTCTCACATGTAAGAACACAATACTTTAATGCGTAACTTGAGCATCTATATATGAAATTCGTACAAAAATCACTGACATTAGCATTGGGAGACGAATTGCTCTTCATTCGTAGTCCTACGTCAAGCCTGCGCCCGTGCCACTAGGCATGGACCCTTTTTATCAGATTTTAAACCAGCAACCAGATTTTGGATCAGATATTCAACCAGAAATTGAATCTGAACCATATTTTGGATCTGAACTATATCGCGGATATTTTTTTGTAAATTTTATTCCAGATTTTGGAACAGATTTGGACTAGATTGTAGACCACGTTTTGGACCACATTTTTTTATCAGATTTTGAACCCAGATTCCAAACCCGGTTCCAGAGCCGTAGCCTGATATTGTGGCGGCCCGGTCGAAGGCCCGATTTGGCGTTTCTTAAATCAGTGTTCCTTCGAGGTTTATTATTTCTTAGAATTAGACTGTCATACATGATTCGTACAACTCCCTATATCCTACACTCTTAAATGATTCTACCTGTAAATAGGTCGGATTTGGTTAAAACTAGGTTGAAACTACTCAAAATGCCCTTAAAGTGTATAAACTCAAATATTGGGTAAAAAATTCAACCAATTTTAAGTGCTTGCTACCGATAATTGAATTATTCACTGTGACAAATAACGCACTTTCAAGTTCCTTCTGCCAATTTTTTGGTTGAAAATCTGAGTTTGTACACTTTAAGGGCATTTTAAGTAGTTTCAACCTAGCTTTAACTAAATCTGACCTATTTACAGGTAGAATCATTTAAGAGTGTATACTAAAGTCGCTTTTTACGCGGTTTTTTTACGCGGTTTGTTTTTTACGCGACGATTTTTACGCGAATTTCGGAATTTACGCGGTTTTTCTTACGCGATTTTCGGAATTTACGCGGACGTCTATTTTTTCGCGTAGTGTTGAAATCCACAAAGTATTTTTTACGCGAAATTTTGGATTTTTTTACGCGAATTTTGGAATTTACGCGGTTTTTTTACGCGAATTTCGGAATTTACGCGGGACGTATCCTTCGCATAAAAAGCGACTTGAGTGTATATGAAATGGGGAGAATTATCTGGAAGGAGCGACATATACATAGTTCTGGCTCTCCCAAGCCCTTATCTAGTGCCTCCTCGCAGATCTAAGTCAAACGATAACGATCGATAACCATATCTGTAAATGCTTCAGTTATATACTGGAGCAGCTAAGCCAGGAGGTGCAAACTTGAGCGCTTGTTTCCCAGGTGAAGGGCGGCTCAAACAGCGTCTGTATCGAAGCGAGCGGCTGAACCCCGGGGCAAGAGGGACCTAAAAATTTGATAGTTCAGATCTATTCGTTGGTAAAATTTACAATTCTCGTTATTTTATCATTATGACTGCATAGAATCACTCTGAGACTATCAATTCATGGATTCAATGACCATCGAAGACCATTTGGTGAACATGAAACTAGAATCAGGACGATTTCCAAAACTATCTCGTTAGGTCTAGGTCTATCTTACCCCGCATACTATTTTGAAATTTTATTATACACATAAGACCATATGGAATTCCATTATCACTATCAATGCAATGATCGAGTAATCCATGAAACAGTAACAGAAAACATGTTCGCTAATATATCTTCCAAAAGTATTATTATTATAACAAGTAACTTTATTCATTGTATCATATAAAAGGCATTTAATTTAACAGGTTCACGTTGATCAGACCAGATAATCTCGTTGAATAGCTTTTCTGATCATTATTTGGTATCTGGTGAATCATTTCATAAATCAATATTGATATTTTTCATCTGCTTTGAAGTTTCAGCGATATCGAGCTGTTTTCTGTTTTTAACCTTGGATGACAATATAGTAGATTTCTCTTGGTTTGCTTTATCTCTCAGAATCAGAACCGTTCCGTCAGATGTAATAACTTCGGCTCCAACACAATTCTTTTTCTATTTCACATTTCGGTCCAATCGATTCTGCTTGACACGTTCAAGAAGAGCTTAGCTTAGCTCGAATGAATTGTCGTTGGAAGACACACCTTTTACTAGTTCACTGTTGCCCAATATTGGAGCCGCTGGAGTTTCACAAACGGCATTGGAAGCGCCTGATTTAATCGAATCTCGGATAGCTTCATCACACGGAATTGTGACATTAGCACAATGGCTGAGCTGAAATCGCTTGAACGCCCATGGGTCATAGTTATTCTTTGGAGTTACATCAGCACAAAATGGAAAGATTTCAGCTATATATTATCCCGTATCTTAGACTGAGCCCGAGCTACCAAGCTAGTGTTTGTGAAGGCCGTTCCATGACGAATTACATGTTTACCCTGCATCAGTTACTAGACCAGTCCCGGGAGTACAACTTGCCGACTCATCACCTATTTGTGGGCTTAAAGGCAGCGTACAATTCAGTCAGAGGACGCTGGATGAATCAAAATCATACGTCTGAATAGCGGTTAAGACTTCAACCGATTTCATGACGTTGGATGGACTGAATGGACTCGGAACCATGGAAATGAACCCGTGTCCACACTTTAGGAGGCTGGTCGATGAGCTGGCTTATGGTTTTCGAGCGTAAAATTTTACGTCAATACTCAGGGGCAAAGTAGAAGACGGAGTATAGCGCAGAAATATGAACCAGGAGGTGTGCAAGTAGCCAGTATGCCTGATGAAAGAGTAACGAAAACTATTTTCAGCAGAAAATCAGAAAGAGACCGTACACTTCAGGACAGACCCCGCACTCAATGGATAGCTCCGACAATATTCCTCAACGACGGCCAATAAAGCGGCGAAGAGTCACTCTACTTACTTCACAAGCATCAGTGTCTAAATTTCTTATCCCGTTGCCTAAATTTCTTATCCCGTGGGTGTGGTTTGCACTTTCAGTGTACTGAACCGGAACCGCGTTTCATATACAGCTGCACGCACGGAGACAGACGCTGTTTGAGCCGCCCCTAACCTGAGAAACAGACGCTCGTTAAAAGCTGCATAATACTCTGTCTGCGTACGACAACCAAAGTTGCGTATCCCAACCGTGAAGGTAAGGTACCCGATCAGATAATTCGAACAACAATATTACAGAATTATTATGGCTTCAGTTGATGTTTCAATCGAAATTGGTTGTAAATGTAAATTTTGACACATAAAATGCTTTAACTAGATTATATCTCGTTCAGCTACTTATAACACTTATAACACAGGACAGAATGTTGGTACTTGTAACAAATTTTGATATAAACTGGATCTAATTCAAACATAATTTGCTATATTTTTGATATACCCAAGACAACTTTTGTTACAATTTTTATCATTTTAACTATTAACGAGACCAAGCTTATAACAAAACGCAAAGGAGATTTTGTTATAAAAAATTTGTCTATTTAGAACTCATTCTGTTATAAATTTGTTATTTTTATTTGATCGGGTAGGGTTTCCCATGAGTTAATGGATGCATGTAATAGACTAGTTCATGTTACCTTTTTGCCAGCCATGATGACTTCATATGATGGTAGTGGTATTAAAGCGATTGGATGTCAGCTTCCCAAATTCCGCCAAAATGCGGCGGCCAGGCCGAAATGCACCGAAACTCGATTCCGTTTTCAAAGCTGTTACTTTTCCAATCCATAAAATTAACAAGGTGACACATTTCACATGTTTCGAAGTTCGCGGTCCACTCTGATGAAAGCAGCTGCATGATTGCATTGCATTTAGATTACCCCATAGAGACATGCCACAAATCGCTTCACGGTGTTTATACGAGCGTAGGACGGCGAAGTGGCAAAACCCGTCGACGAATTGAAGCAAAAATGAGTAATGTAATGAGTAAACGGGAGGATCCTCCGTGTAGATATAGGGCGTTTATGATTGAGCCGAACTAGAAGCCAATCCGAACTGGTCTATGAGCAATTTTAACCCACTAAGTGCCCAGCTAGCATTTTCATGTGTATAAAAAAGGTAAAAATCAGCATTACGTACAGATATACATGCTAACTAAATCGTATTTCATGCGCGAAATTGGTATATCCGTACTATTTTGGAGGCGATATACGTGATTACGAATAATTTTGAGCGTTACGACTATTTAAGTATTTATATACGATAATATCCGATAAAGCGCGAGTCGCTCCGTTCTACTCTACGATTTTGTGCTGAAAATCGTATGTATGTCAGTCATTATCATTATATACGACAGAAAATCAATTTGATTCCACTTTATCCAGCTTTAGTTACGATTTCGAGTTTGTTAGGAGATATTTACGATAGTTTTCGTACATTGATATACGAGTTGGTGCTAGCTGGGTGGCGAGTTCTACAGGTTTTTGGTCATGTTTCGTTGTGCGATCGTCAAACCTTTGGGGGAGAGTGCTCAAGATTCAGAACAGAAACTTTTTTTTGTATGTAGGGTACGTTGCTGCTTCGCCGTAATTGCCTATTCCCGTCCTATCAAACACAAATTATTAAAAATATGAGCATTTTTATGACACACAATGCAAAACTAGTTATTCCCTAATATTTTAGTTTGTTGTCTATCATACGCGATCAATCAAAGTGAGCTGAGATCTATTTAAATGCTTTTTATCATTACAGAAGTCCTACTAGCTAAATTTTCTACGTTTTTTCGTGCGACGAAGAAAAAAATGTCGACTAATCGTTTTAATTTCCGTCATTCATAAATGAAAATAACTCATGCAAGGCATTGTCGTTATTCTTCAGCCAGGAAAACTTCCCTGACATACAGAAATTTTGCATTTATCATGCCGTCCTACACAAATACATGCGCGTTAGCATCGTAAACATTGTTGTGATTTTTAATTCGGACGATGAAAAATTTTGATGGACGGATTTTAAAACGGTACGACGAATTTATGAAATAAAGTCAGTTGCGTAATTTCTATAATATGCTTTAATAATCGCTTTTCAGTGATTTCAAAGTTCACGGATCGGAAGGTAAGTATGTTTTAGTCAAATCAGCACAAGAACTTTTGGAGTATTCATTAAATCCATCCAATAAATGATGGAAATTAGAATGGCTTTACTTACTACGACGGGAATTAGAAATAAACCCTACATTATCACTGCGACTAGTATTTTGATTTCTTACCCATGGACAAGGGGCTTCAATTGCACCTTGAGCCAGTACAAATTATCGTAAACACTTCTTAACAAATTCGGAGTCGTAAATAATGCTCAATAAAATACGCACATGCCGATTTACAGTCGTACATAGTGATAATAACTGACACACATACGATTTTCAGCACAGAATTGTATAGTAGCAGGAAGTCAGTCGCATTTAATCAGATATTATCGTATATAAGTAAACGAACCGTTTATAATTCGAATCATCGAGTCAAAGCCTTCAGAGATAGTTCTTTTTCTTCAGGAATTAGTGGATCGAGGTTGCATTTCTCCTTTGAAATTTTAGTATTGAGCATGGATCGGTAGCAGAATATTGCAGTTGTCTTTAATTTAGCAAGATCCGAAAACAGTTTCGGAGAGTGTCAGAAATCTCAGACCACGTCTTCACAAATTTTTGATGAAGAGTTTACTCCCCATTATTGGTCCACGGGGTGATTAGGGTTGTTTGTCTGCAGTATAAACTCCCATTCAATCAAAACCATAAGGTCACAATGACACCCGATACTATTCTCTGTTCCTTTTTCGGTAATTAAAGAAATTGGAAAGCATTTATGAAATGCATCGCAGCTTGCACGCGCAGTTTCCGAAGGTATATCGTCCCAAATAGTAACCAAAAGTTGCTTAAGTGATTCCAAAGTGTAACCTTTTGTGCTTCCAATTTTACAAATTCTGAATTAATTCTGACTGCACCATTCCATGTGTTACTTACGAGTGATGAGAAGGAGCAGAATCCTGTTAAAGTAATTCTTTTCTGTTTCAGTTTATAATGTTGTGGATTGGGAAAAAATATTTCTAGACTTTTCCACTTAGTCTGATACTAATTTCATAACAATCGTTCGCAATTATTGTTTGATACTAATTGTGAACAATCAGTTATAGGTAATATAAAGTGTGAATTTTCGTTATAAAATTAATATCAAAATAAGTATAAAAGCACAAAAGATTAAAAAATAAGAGAAAACTACCAATTAACGAGCCATATCGTGGGGATTTTGTAAAGCTTTATACCAAAAACTATTGAACCAAGGCTTGTGAGTGACTGCATACTCTTTCTGTGCTACCTGACAACATTCAAAAATAGGTTTTCTCGTTAAAAAAGCTTTAAGAAAAATGTTGCCCAATGCCTTTATTTATTCATTAATCCTTGCTGCAGTGCAAGGTATTAGAGAGCATCCTCTGCCGTGCTGCACATTTTACTCGTTAGTTAGTGCCAGTTTGCAGACGTTCAACCGTATGTCGGTTCCTGTCTGTCCAGAATTTTGGAAGGCTTTCCTTCATCCGCACTGGACCAAAGCTGCAGCAATCTGTTCTGCCAGCGCAAACGATGACTACGCATCGTAGTGTTGTCCCGATCGGTGATGGTCCTATTCGCAGCATATTCTTCACATCGGCAAGAGATAATTGAATAAATTCCCTCTGGACCCAATTAGCTTATGTTCTGGGAAGCATCCAAACGAAATTGGACATAATTCCTAAGCGCGCGCGCTGACAGGAAAAACTTTCCTAGTGGGAAACAATCCCAGCAGCGCTCACGACCACGGTCGGCCCCGTGTCGGTTGTGTCCACCAGCTTACAAATATAAACGACAAAAAGAAAAATAACTCGAGGTTTGCTTGATGGGACGCGCTCTGGTCTGAGGTTTCTCACAATAGGGGCTCGAAATAAATTAGCATAAATTGATGGCATTCGCGCTGCGAAAGTGTAAAATAAAATAACATTTTTCTGTAATGTTGTTATTTTTTATTATTGCACACCGCAAAAAGCTGCAGCAGCAGCGCGTTGATCAATGGTGATCCAAGATTATGATGCGAAATTTTATATTTTTGTATTCATGTATGTAACATTAAAAATTAAGTCACTTATCATACCACTTGTAACGGCAGTGATTTATACACATAAAAATGACGTAAGCTGTAGCTTTTTGGCTATTAATTTTGCATACCTATATGTTGCAGCGTGGTATTAAAAAGAGCTATATTTTCAAGCAACAATAAATTCTCAACCATAAATTAAACAGATGAAGTAAGTGAAAACCAGCAAACGCGGATTAAATATCGGATTTTTTAAACAACCTTTTAATATTGGACAACATGGCATGCATGACCAAATAGCAACAACGAATGAACGCATTTCTCCGTTCAGACATCGCCTGATTTCGAAAACTCTCTCACATCACAGTATAACCATAAAAGAAAGAACGTTGTTATTTCGGTTGAAATAATTTGAAAACTGTTGCACGTGATGTGTTCCGACACATCGGTATTGCAATGACAAACAAACAACACGACTCCAGTTGGTTAGCAGTACAACACATCTGACTATTGCAATGGTTTTGGGCAAAGCAAACTTATAAAGTACAATTTTAAGGTTTTTATACCACCACTTTGGCTCAATAGGGAACAAGCGACGGTATAGCACGATAAGGGTGTATATTCTTAGCACAGACTAGTAGACTTACCATTTTGAAAAATAATTATAAATTGGTCATCCGCTTGTCAGAACTCCAAAATAGCGGATCACTTACAGCAACTAGAGGTGCGTGGAGATAGCATGAGAGTTAGCTAGGGATAATACCATCCTGCAATAAAAATGGTGCATGTTCCGAAAACGCTTAATCTGCTGACTGCCTGTATCCAGTATCCTGGCGAATACTATTACTACCACAACCGCTAGGCACAGCCGAGAATAATCCCGTAGGCAGTGAGAGAAAAAATCAACTTTTTCTGTGAAACTACGAAAAAACGAATCAATCATTTCAAGTAATAAAATCGATGATTGGTTGCGGATTTTTACCAATTGCATGCATGAGGTGAAAAATTTCAAGCGAGCTTTTCAATAACGAACAGCAAGTTGAACAAGAATGTTAGCCACAGATAATCAATAAAATTGATAGTAGATCATTGCATTCTCCAATTTTTCGATAGTAACAAAACACGTCGATCACTACCTAAAAGATGGGAAGAACCTATAATTGTCATAAACTGAAATCTACAACGAGTGCAGCCTCCGTTGGTCTATGCCTTTACATTTCT
This sequence comes from Sabethes cyaneus, assembly GCF_943734655.1. Classification (NCBI taxonomy): domain Eukaryota; kingdom Metazoa; phylum Arthropoda; class Insecta; order Diptera; family Culicidae; genus Sabethes; species Sabethes cyaneus. The sequence goes on along the minus strand of NC_071354.1, from coordinate 182,743,030 downwards.
ATGCTGTTTGGTAATGCATACTGTCGGTTAGACTCCGTCTTGCAAGAGTAGACGGTACCACTAGCCGAATTCTGTGATGCTAAGAGATGCAGCATGCAACGTTGTAACGTCGAAAAAGTGGATGGTTAACCTCTGCAGCAGCGTCAAGTTAGTACGGTATCATTGATAAACAGAATGCGGAAATGGGTCGTGAAACACATTTTAATACAATTATTGTGCTCAGCAAAATTTGCCATGTTAACGCAACTTTTTTCTGTGGTGTACCGAATTTTCTTCGTTTTGTGGTATAAGCAATATGGTACTGTATATAAATATATATTTCATTCCGTTTGAAATAAGTTAGGGTAGTAAAGTTCAATACATTTAAATCACGACAAGTATGTTTCAAGTGATTAGAAGTAGAGCAGATAAGTAGAGGGAACATTGATCTCCTAGACAAGTGAAGGCAGCCAATGCAAATGTCTTCACTACCGACTCCCTAAACAATAATCGCTGTCATAGTTTGACATGGACAGTTAGATAATTGAACTTCAAATTGGACTTGAATCCAATTTGAATCCAAATTGGAGAATTAAATAAGACCTAAAACTTAACTGATAATGGGACATTAAGCTGAACTTGTCAATAGACTTTAAATTACAGTTGAAATTGGGTTTTAAATCAAAATCAAAATTTGAATTTAATTTGAAATGAATTTGGGTTTATTTCTAATTTCCGTCGTACAGGGATACCTCGATATAAGACAATTTATAATTTCTTAAAGTTGCCTTATATCGAAATTGTCTTATATCGAAACATGGTTTTTTCAAAAAAAATTGCATTAGCGGTCGCCAGTTTTGCTCTGTGTTATGTGTTACGGTTTTTGAACTATTTATTATTGTTTGAACTATTAGTTTTTTACTATTTTTGGGGTTATTTTGAAATAATGAACATCTTCATGGCACCGATTTCAGAATGGAAAATCAGCTCTGGTATCGTTATCAGCTATGTCAAAGGGATTTGTTTCGATATAAGACAAAATTGTCTTATATCGAATTGTCTCATATCGAGGTATACCTGTAGTAAGTAAAGCCATTCTAAGTTTCATCATTTGTTGGATAGATTTAATGAATACTCCAAAAGTTCTTGTGCTGATTTGACTAAAACACACTTACCTTCCGATCCGTGAGCTTTGAAATCACTGAAAAGCGATTATTAAAGCATATTTTATTGAAATTACGCAATTGACTTTATTTCTTAAATTCGTCGTACCGTTTTAAAATCCGTCCATCAAAATTTTTCATCGTCCAAATCGTCCGTTAAGAGGCTTCAGTGGGTAAATATCTAGAATACAGCATGACGGAAGGGTAAATGAGGGGCCTGAGAATAAACCCATGCTAAAGTCATTTGACATCGAATGGCTTTGAATTCTACTAAGATTCGAACCCACGACTACTCGCTTGTCAAAGCAGACTCGGTAACCTGGCGGCTACGGAGTCCCCCAATTAAAACGATTAGTCGACATTTTCTCACGAGAAAACGTAGGGAATTTGGCTGGTAGGACTTCTTTAATGATAAAAAGCATTTAAATAGTTCTCAGCTCACTTTGATTGATCGCGTATGATAGACAACAAACTAAAATATTAGGGAATACCCTAAATTGCAATTAAATAAGATTAGAATTGCAAGTTAAAATGGGATATTAAATTGGACTTTACATTGAAGTTAAAATAGGAATTAAGTTAGACTAGAATTTGTCCTTAAAATGGGACAATAAATTGGGTTAGATACGGGACCTCAAGTGGACTTGGAATTTGCTTTTGCAATGTGACTTGAGATCGGAGGTGAAATTGGAATTAAACTAGACTCAAAATTGGACTTAAAATGGGACATTAAATTGGACACGAACCTAGAGTTGACATTGAACCTAAATTGACTTGAAATTCGATTTGAAATTGCACTTAAAATTTGACTTGAAATTGGTCTTGAAATCTGAGTTGAAATTGGAATTAAATTAGACAATAAATTAGTCTATAGGAAAATGGGACACTTAATTGTTAATTGGATATGATAATGGGTGGCAACTAAAATTCTAGAAGGCAAAGTTATTTGAAGATGATCTAATTTACTGATATTAAATATACATTCTCCTTTGAAGAAAAAAATTTAGTGCACATTTTAAAACGGTCCGTAATCGGCTGTTTCGCGAAGCTGCCGTATGATGTCGGAACGTACGACCGTCATGTCAACTTTGCGAATGCATCGCTTGATTCTACCGAACAACTGTTTACAGTTCGTGGTTATCCAGTTTTTTTCGCACACCAAGGAGGAAAAATCCCAACAAAAAATTTCGATTGGGCGACAGATTTGCAGATTTGTCGGGTCGTGGTTTTTGGGTACAAATGGGATCGAATGGGTATTCAGGAACGATTCTGTTTGTTGGCGTAATGCGATGATACTTTATCCGGCCAAAACACGTATTGTCCATCTGCATGAATTTTCTTTTCCAAAATTTTCTTCAAACATTCATCTGGTGCACATTATAGAGTAAGGAGGGGTAAAAGTGCGTTGCGGGTAAAAGTGCGATTCGATGATTTATCGGTGCAGATTCCGAGAGAATTGATTACATTGACATGGATGGGTGACTACTTTGACAGCTTGAATCTAACGTAAACTTTGAATTCTTACGAAGCATAGTTGCTAAGTTCTGTGCAAATGTTATTTTAGGACGGTTTTGATGAAATTTTTCATTATACGTCAAATACGATATCAACAGGAGGATATTATTTGTTGAAAATTTGTAGCAGCGTTTTACATCACACACATATCTTTTCTGAAAATACGGTGAAAAGAATTTACAAAATATATTTCGCTTTTCTACAATTCAATCAAACTCCGTCAAGCGCCTAGCAGGGTAAAAGTGTGATTCACGGACGGGGTAAAAGTGCGATTCAAGAACGAGGCAAAAATGTATAACTAATTTTATACAGCTTTAGGCACTATATTACGGATACTAGAAATGGAAGATCTGCAGAAAACTGCATGCTCTACAGATGTTGACCGAAGAATAACAATGTTTGTCCGCTGATGAAACAAAAAACAAACGTTTGGGAAAGTTTCGTGCTGACAGGGGCTGCAATACACCAGCGCAAAATGGGAAAGGTGCAAATTGAGAATATTATAGCCAAACCAGAGGGCTTGAACCATGGCTTAGAAATCCCACTCTCGGAAGTGGCAGTGTACAGCATCACTTTCTGTTCAAACTTATGTTTGAACTTGTATTTTATGTTCGGAGATGCAGTACAAGTATCCATGGAATAGTATCGATCACTTTCGGGAATGTGAGTCTTCGAAAGAAGGCATTAACTTTCGTCGTCCAAAACAAATTTTTTATCAACCAGCGGCGTTCGGATTCCAGCGTCGAAATCTGTCCCACAGTATGTTCTGAGCCCTGGGGTTGTTGTTTTCTTTCGGCACTTTATACTGACTCTTTTCAATGTTTTGCAGATGTACTGGTGGGAACAGTTTAACTTTTTTGCGGTATCCCATGGGCTGGGGGTTCATAACAGGGGGGGAGGCTATAACTGTGAAACACCAGGATGGTTCTTCAACAAACTTGGCACACATCTTCCTTGGCATAAAGGGGGAATCAGAACTCAGGGGATTGAAAAAAGAGGGAGGGTCGTAACAGGGAGGAGGGTTCATAACAGGGGGAGGCCATAACTCTGAAATTCCTGGACGATTCTTCATCAAACTTGGCACAAATGTTCCTTGTCATTACTTGACATTAGTGAATCAGCACTGGGAAGTCCTGAAAAAAGGGGGGAATCCCTAACAAGAAGGGGAAAGATCCAAATAAATAAAAGGGGTTGCGTTTCTCTTGCATTTAAACCAATTGCAGTTGTGCAACTGACTTTGAGAAAAGAGGAGGGTTCCACCGAGGAGGAATATATGGTGAATAAATCTTTGTTTCGTTTTCATTATAGCGATGTTCATTGAGCAAACCGACGCATAATTAACTACGTGACAGAAGGGCTGTTGACTGGGAAGGAACCAACCTGTAGGGGGACAAGGAACGTGAGTATGAATGTATGTTCCGCCATAGCTCCGGAACTTCTGGACTGTTCTTCATCAAACCTCGTTTGTCAAAACAAAAACACATGTTTTTAGCATGATTCTTTTATGCCGGAGGGTTGACAAAAGAGGGAGACGGTCTCTCATAAATGGAGAGGCTTTGTGTCGATCTATAGGGATTACCGAGAAGAAGACAAATTTACAAATGGTTGGGGGACAACTAGAGAGGAATTGACATAGGAAGTAGACACATTCAAATGAAGAAAAAGAGTTTTGTTTCTTGCATTATCAGAGTTTTCGTTACAAAAACAGATGTACAAGTGACTGAATGACAAAGAGGCCCCGAGTGAGATAGGGCAATCAGCTAGTACCGTATACTTTTTGCAATTCGCAGAAGTGTTTTTTGCGCAGTGGATGCTCATTTGACTACAGCGTCTCAACTCAGCAGAATTCGAAAATGTAGTGTAAACGACAATTGCAGAGCTAATTATTATCTACAATATTGTTGAAGAAAATATAGTTTTAACTTTTGTATTTACGGCGCTATCAAGACAATCTTCTTAATTACACGAAAAGCTTTGAGGTTGACGACTTCGTTAGGAGTGTTTCTAACAACGGAGGCAATTTGTTCCAAGAAAGCAGGAAAACGATAAAATGCCTACAAGAAGTGTTGCAAAGAGGTTTCATTTATCGCGCGTAGTGTTGGCTTTGCGATCGTCCAAAAGCAGATGTTCAGGCGAGCAGAAGCCATCTTCATTTTTGTTAGAGTTGACAATTGACCAGAACTTCTTCGGATTTCTGACGACCTTTTATCCATAGGTCCTCAAGCATCTTGTAAATTGGGAATGGGTTGATGGAACAACTCATCCTATTGAAGATCGTGATCAACACACCACCACCGTGGGATTTTCTGCAGTTCTGCTAGTCACGATCCCTTCTAAAGACGGAAAATGCGCTCCCGAAAAGCTGTAGCGAGTGTATCCTCTCAACAAGCGAGGTTTCCGTTAAAATGATCAAATCAAAGTTCGACTCTGTTACAGCTATGAAAAAGTCATCGATTTTGGTCCAAAGTCCGCGCACGTTCTGGTAGTAAATCAGAAGTGGATTGGAGTTCTGCTGTGGGTCAGGCTAGAGCTGGAAACGGAGACAAAATAGTAAATGACGAATGCAACAAATGAGTTAGTTTTATTTAGGCATGTGTTTCAAGCTTATTGTGCTTAAAAAACATTTTCCAGTCAACTTAGACTTCTACCAGTCAACTTAGAAACCTTAAATAAATAAACAGTGTGCTAAAAGCATCCTTTCAGCTGCCGCTACTAGGTGGATGAAGTTCGCGTTTCACGATAAAAATAAAGTTATAGCTTCGTCCATTGCTGTTTGACTGCCGTTTGATTCACAGCGCACGAAAACACTCATTCTGCTGTGCAAACTCAGTTGGTGAATCACTCTTTCGTGGCCAATAAATCTAGTACTGCATTGAGCCTATCCATCACCGACCGGATTGCAATAATTTCCTTCCAATTAACTTGACACATCGTCGACATATACACACAATTTGGCTCTCCTGCGCGTGTGGGTGTGTGGGGAGCAACACATGTGATGGAGCCTCCGGTTACTGATGCTTTCGGCCATGCTTTCACATTCAAAGTAGCCACCACCAATGGTCAACGGCACCACGGCCACGGGAAGACTGATACATTAAGGCGGAGAAATTGCTTCCATTCGTGAAAACAATGACTGGTGGGCAGAGCATTACGATTTCCGTTCCGAAGCCAATTGGACCAGTTGCTGCTGGCCGATTTGTGAGCACCACTTGTGGAACGCTTAATTCGAAACACTGACGATTAATGTACTATTAGTCTGCTAAGAGTACGAGCGATTCCATTCGCAATTGATTCCCCTCGGAAAGTATAAAGATTTATTGCCGCTGCATATTTCAGCGGGTGGAGGAAAAGATGTTGCGATGATGGAAGTACTACTCGATTTCCACGAGCTAGTTGTGTTCATTTAGCCTGGGGTAGATTCGTAGGTCGCAAGGAGAATCGAATCTAAGTACCGATGAGATTACTGTACCAGGCGTATAATTACGGAATTTATCGTCAATTAATTGCTAAATTTTGCGTGATGAAACATCAAATTGGATAGTAGCTTCAACTGTGAAGCAGTCAGCTTTGTTTTGAAATTTATTCTTATATGATCTTTCATTCATGAATGAATCATGAATGAAAGGATGAGCTGAGTCATTGGATCTAATGAAATGCGATGACTGGTATGATTTCCAATCATTGATCAAATCAATGTCCCATGTCCTATAGGCTAGCAAATGAATTCATATAAAATGGTAGATGGCAAAGAATTAACAATTGGTCGCTTGCTAGCAGCTTATTGATACGCATTCCTTGAACAGTGCTTTTCAATTAAAATTTCTAACTGAATCGAAGCCAGTTCATTCTCTGCATGTCAGGCTCGTTGCAATTTTATGATTATTCCACTAGAGTGAATGGAAAATTTCTCTAAGTGGAAAGCTGCATACATATTTATTGCCTTGGATGTGTCGCTCTGTTTCATTTTAACATACAGATTGTTGCGTATTCAATTTGTCCGGCGTGCTAGCCCCATGACATGGAATAAGGAAATGTTTTCCCTCTTTCTGGATAGAAATGGAATGCAATCTTGTTTCCATTCAGTCATGTAGGCTCGCATACAGTTTCCTACTGGATGACTATTCTTTGTTTTAGGTCAGCAGCAGTGAGCTCACAGGAAAATGATAGATATAGACTCTACACGTTCTGCTGCGCTACAAATACCACTCTTGCAAATGGGATGCAAATAATGTTTTGTCAATTGGGTCGGATGGACAATTGCAAATAAATATCGAAATATTTTCCGCTGTAGACTAGGCATCTGTTTTATATGTGACTTGTTAATGAAGTCGCTGCATTGAATTCGTGCAAATGTCACAAAGAACCCTGAAAAGCTATTTTCGTTTCCGTGTTTCCGTTTCGTGATTTGTTAATAATTCACTGATGATCTCTCCGCTTTTGCTGTAGCTGCAACGTAATCTGTCCTATTACACTACCGACAATGTCTTTGGCATAACGCTTACTTACTTTTACTTTTACTATTACTTTTTCGGCGACAATCCACTTATCGAATCTGAGCCAAATTTAGAAGTCGTCTCCATGCTTGTCGGTCTTAGACCGCCACTCTCGAGTCATCCTTTATATCCACTGTTCTAACATCCTCGTCAACAGCGCCCATCCAATGAATACGGGGTCTACCTCGAAGTCGACGGTCTCTGTCGGGTTCTCTGCTGAGTGTTGTTTTCGATGGTCTCTCATTGGGCATCCTTGGTACGTGACTAGCTCACTGTAGCCTGCCGTGTTTTATTCACTTCACAATATCCGTATTTTTGTGTATTTGGGAAATTTCGTGGTGCCCGAAGGGCTACCACGCTCTCTACCAACCACCATACACTTTGATTTGGTCAAATTTATGATAAGCCCTGTCCTCGCAGTTTCCTCCTTAAGAGGCGTGAACGCCTTTGAACCATAGAGGCGCTGGACAAAAGGAGACCGCAAAATCCACTTCTCAAGGATAGCTACGTGTGTTGGTTGTGTTATCGACACATATTGTGCCGCTTCCTGCATCAATTGCAGATTACCACCGAGCGAGAAGTTTTAATCTAACTACTATTTACTTTCAGGACGACGACACTGTGCCGGTCCTTACGACTTGCAAGGTACTGCACGTGACGCTGTTCGTCCGTCAGCGTATGTTAGCCGCGTTTCTCGGCGCGGGTTTTCGAGGGAAGGCCCCGTTCCTATGTAATAGACTAATCTCAAGATTTTAGTCTTGACCTTGGAATGAGGTCATACATATATTAATATTTTTTTTGAAACGATGGTTCTACAATTGATGAAGGGACGGTAGGGGAAAGAAATGAAAATTTTTGGTGAAGGAGGGGGAAGAGCGGAAAGGAAGGGGGGGGGGGGGGGTATTGGTAGCTATGCTTGACAAGTAGTCATTTTGACTCCTACCTTTTGTCCAATGCTGGAAGGTGCATGAGTCGAACCAAGCTGTAATCTGAGATTATAACCGGATTCGAACCCACAATTGTAGAACCGTCCCTTCATCAATTGTAGAACCATCGTTTCGAACAGCGTCACGTGCAGTACCTTGCAAGTCGTAAGGACCGGCACAGTGTCGTCGTCCTGAAAGTAAATAGTAGTTAGATTAAAACTTCTCGCTCGGTGGTAATCTGCAATTGATGCAGGAAGCGGCACAATATGTGTCGATAACACAACCAACACACGTAGCTATCCTTGAGAAGTGGATTTTGCGGTCTCCTTTTGTCCAGCGCCTCTATGGTTCAAAGGTACAAGTACCAGCGAACCACATGCCCTGGAGGGTGTTGTGGGTTCGAATCCGGTTATAATCTCAGATTACAGCTTGGTTCGACTCATGCACCTTCCAGCATTGGACAAAAGGTAGGAGTCAAAATGACTACTTGTCAAGCATAGCTACCAATACCCCCCCCCCCCCTTCCTTTCCGCTCTTCCCCCTCCTTCACCAAAAATTTTCATTTCTTTCCCCTACCGTCCCTTCATCAATTGTAGAACCATCGTTTCAAAAAAAATATTAATATATGTATGACCTCATTCCAAGGTCAAGACTAAAATCTTGAGATTAGTCTATTACATAGGAACGGGGCCTTCCCTCGAAAACCCGCGCCGAGAAACGCGGCTAACATACGCTGACGGACGAACAGCGTCACGTGCAGTACCTTGCAAGTCGTAAGGACCGGCACAGTGTCGTCGTCCTGAAAGTAAATAGTAGTTAGATTAAAACTTCTCGCTCGGTGGTAATCTGCAATTGATGCAGGAAGCGGCACAATATGTGTCGATAACACAACCAACACACGTAGCTATCCTTGAGAAGAGGATTTTGCGGTCTCCTTTTGTCCAGCGCCTCTATGGTTCAAAGGTACAAGTACCAGCGAACCACATGCCCTAGAGGGTGTTGTGGGTTCGAATCCGGTTATAATCTCAGATTACAGCTTGGTTCGACTCATGCACCTTCCAGCATTGGACAAAAGGTAGGAGTCAAAATGACTACTTGTCAAGCATAGCTACCAATACCCCCCCCCCCCCCCCCCTTCCTTTCCGCTCTTCCCCCTCCTTCACCAAAAATTTTCATTTCTTTCCCCTACCGTCCCTTCATCAATTGTAGAACCATCGTTTCAAAAAAAATATTAATATATGTATGACCTCATTCCAAGGTCAAGACTAAAATCTTGAGATTAGTCTACCAAAATCATTGTTTTATGCGAAGCCATATTGCCATATTCTAGTATTTTGTTTTAGCTCGCAAACAACAATTCATCAAAGCAAAGTATTTTGCAGAAAGAAGGTCATTATCAATCGATTTTCCTGTCAGAGGAAGCAACTAAAATGATTTTGCTGGAAATTGAGATTGACTAACTGAATATTTTCAATTTGTTAAAACAACCACTTTTCGAAAATTGCAAAATTTCAGTGGCGCGCTGATTTTATCGACCTATCATATCAAAATGCACGATGAAATTAAATGCGCACATAGTGCAAACCAACGAAATTGCTTAAAATTTAATAAATATTCTATGGGATATTTTATTCCGGTCGCCAAATCGTTCAGAATGATCTGTCAGCAAAACTAAAACTTTTCTGCTCACGGATATATTTTCAAGTTGACAAAGCTAGCGAACTTATCTGGCGTTTGCTAGAAAAGCGAAAAGCGAATAGCAAAAAGCGAAAAGCTTTTTTAAATTATGGCGATGGCTGTCAAGCAGCGAAAGCTTAATCGGTTTTATTGCTGCTTTTAACAGAGCGTGATACGACTACTTGAGTTTATAACCTGATTCTTATAGCGGTTATGAAAACATTCTGAGGAGTGGGCCACTTGGTCAGAAAGCAGTTTTATAGCGGTCATCAGAAAGTTCTGGTGGAGCTCATAGTTTTATTAGGGGTTTTATGAAATTGGTCATGAAAACCGCTATACGAATGTAATAAAACTTGGAATTGTTACTTGGGCGGAGTCTGTCGTATAAAAACAGAAGATCTAGTTTCGATAACGGAATGTAGCACCTAGGCTTTGCTTTGCATAGGTTAAGTTTATTATGGGTACCTTTAGTAGGTTTCAACGATTTCGTATAAATCGTCTGCAACAAGTCGGTTTACATTATCTATCGCTCGTGTTCGAAGTGAACTTATTTAATAATTCAGAAATAATTGCCAAAAACAAATTAGAAACGTATGGCGCAATTCCTTCCCTGAGTGACGGATCAACAATGTGAGTTTTATTGTACTCTTATGGTGATCTTCAAGACCAAAATTGGTCTTAAATGCCATCACAAGAGTGTAATAAAATCCAAGTTGCTGCTTGGTAGCTTACAGCTATAAAGCATGAAACTCGCTGCTTAAAAAGTTAAATCACCTAGACTGCCACTACTCGCATGACAGTCCCGTTTTCTATGGAGTTTCCTATATAAATGGGACTGTTATACGAGTAGTGGCAGTAGATAGCTTTATTAACTTGAAAATATATATCCGTGAGTAGAAAAAGTGAAGGTTAAGGTCAGATCATCCTGATCACTTTGCTTTACAGCGACATGATAAAATATACGATAGAATATATAATAAATTTTCAACAGTTTCCGTATCTGTGCAGCATATGCGGATTGAATCTTATCGTGCATATTGGAATAATAAGTGGCTAAAATTAAAGCGCCTTCAAAATTTTGCAATTTTTGAAAACCAGTTGCTTAAACAAAATAAATATATTCGATTGAATCTTCATTTCTAGCAAAATCATTCTGGTTGCATTCAAACATGAAAACCGATTAATAATAACTATTTTCCTCTTCCCCCTTCACAGTTTGCTTTGATGAATTGTTGTTTGGTGACCAAAACAATGCTAGAAAACAGTAAAGTTGCCAAGTCTGAAAATTACAAAAACCGGCCGGTCGGTCCTGCCTTCAAAATGCGAGGGGGGGTGGTGGTAGCATATTAGTCGTTTTGCCTGGAATGTGTAATGTGCGTTAATGACATATTATTTGAGTATTCGTATTCGTCGAAAGTCGCTTGACAGTTTCCCGTGTAAATGGGATGAGAAGTCAGTTGTGGCAGTCGCAACCATAACGAACATTGAGTGGATTATTGAAAATAGCTAGTTATAGAGCTACAACTACTTGCTTCTGGCATTAGTGGACAATTTAATGTATATTACCGCAAGAAGCAAAGTAATGTCACTGCAAAACTGGCTGTCTTCAATGATCTACTGCTCTGGATCGCTAATAAATTTATCCGAAAATTTAACAAATCAGGTAAAAAATACAGATCCGGCTTCATATGTCGAAAAACCGGCCTTTTTGCAGGATGGACCGGCCGCCGGCTTTGCAAGCGAACAACCAGTCGGGCCGGCCAAAAACCGGCCACTTGGCAACCCTAGAAAACAGCAATACGCCCTTACATAAAAAAAAGATTTCGGCGTTAATATGTTTAATCGGGCTGTTACCATATTAATAGCACCATAAAACTATCAGTTTTATTGCGGTTTGACAGGCAACCGCAATAAAATCAACTTTGATTGGTGCGTCATATTGTATTTCTATGCCCCACTCATAGTTAGTTTATAAGAGCTGAATCGCTGCCAACCAGTTTTATCTTGGTAATAAAAGCAACCAGTTTTATTACGGTTTTATAGCAAGCCACAAGTAGTTTTTAACTTGTATCATCTTGGTATTGAGCAACACCATGATAAAACCAGAAGTCATGATTCATGCCGCAGTAAAACCTTCATAAAGTTCGAATAAAACAAAGCAGCTTTAGAATTGTTACTTGCGAAACTCACAAGTTTGTCGAACTGTGCCCCAGTCTCCATCATCCCATCTCGGGGTGTGCAAACACTAATCTAGGTAACTAATAAGCATTACCTTACCAATGCCATTCAAATGCAAGCCAATAAACATTTAAGTTACCTTGGTTGTTACCTTAAAACTGCTTTTGCAAAATATGTAGGGTTTATTTCTAATTTCCGTCGTAGTAAGTAAAGTCATTCTAATTTTCATCATTTGTTGAATGGATTTAATGAATACTCCAAAAGTTCTTGTGCTGATGGACTAAAACACATTCCTTACTTACATTCCCATCCGTGAACTTTGAAATCACTGAAAAGCGATTATTAAAGCATATTATTGAAATTACGCAACTGACTTTATTTCTTAAATTCGTCGTACCGTTTTAAAATCCGTCCATCAAAATTTTTTATCGTCCGAACTAAAACTCACAACAATGTTTACGAAGCTACCACGCATGTATTTGTGTAGGACGGCATGACAAATGTTATTCTGCAAAATTTCTGCAGGTCAGAAAACGTAGGAAATTTGGCTGGTAGGACTTCTTTAATGATAAAAAGCATTTAAATAGATCTCAGCTCACTTTGATTGATCGCGTATGATAGACAACAAACTTAAATATTACGGAACTAGGTTGACCCGTCGTGGCTAGCCACGATACCAACACCTTTGAAAATGTAATATGGTTTACAGTTCAGTAGAACGTAAAATTTATTAGTTAAACAGCTCTCAAATTGGCAACCTTCTATTAATTAACCCAAGTAACAATTTGGGTTTTATTACACTCTTATGATGGTATTTAAGACCAACATTGGTCTTGAAGACCACCATAAGAGTACAATAGAACTCACATTGTTGCTTGGGAAAACACATGTACTCTAAAAAGGAAGTAAATGGGGCTTAGATAAAAGGGCACAAATCTGTCAATCGCGAGGAACGTGCTGCTCGAGGGATTACATTTTGAAAAAGTACTCAATTTTAGAACCGTGTCTCGATTCGGTCTCACCAAAATTATAATTGTAGAAAATATCGATTGAATTATACCGGGCAGACGCTTACTGTCCAATCCGCTATCACTCGTTGGACCAAAACTACAAAAACAACCTTCGTTTTAGTAAACCGGACAAACTCTTGGATTAGTTATTTGCTTGAAATCGAGTCAATGCAAAACATAATCTTTGGATATTGGAGATTTCGACGGTTTTTTGCGACCTAGTTCTTTGAAAAACTAGAATATTTGTAATATACTTGAAATAAAAAACTTTACAGCAAATGTCTAAAGCTACTTCTACTAAATTCTTAAAGTTAAAACCTAAATTTGTGAACTTCAATATTTATGTTACTTTATATTGAGATATTTCAGGTCGGGTCAGTTTAGCAACAAAATCATGGAACAACACGTTCCATATAAACCACATGTTGGTGAATTCTTGCTTTTTTATCATCAAAGTTTGAATGTGTTCCTTGATAAAACACCAAACTGTGTTTAGGAAAACACGCTACATCACCTCTGTGTGATTCAGATATCAACCCACACCTAATCCGGGAAGGGTTTTAGCTACGCTTCTCGTCAGAAACTCCGAAAGAAGCAAATGTAGGTATAAAGATACTCAACAGGATATGCTTTTTCGCGGTTTAATTGAGTATGCGCTACTTTCTAATAATCAATTATACCTTGATTAAATCATAGGCTGTCCTTATCATCACGTGCCAAATCACACGTTTACTCCATCAATCTCGAACAATTGACGTTTGCTTCAAAAATTTGTTTTAAAATCAAATGTTTTTATTCAAGCGCAGGACTTATTGAAATCAGTATCGCATTATGTGACAGCCCATCAAATTGCCTATTTCACCCACCCACCCACTGACTGAAATCATTGTTACCTTCACAACGTGTGTTGGAGTCTACAAAATTTTTATTTAACAGCTTGCTTGGATCTAGCGTTACAGTCAGACACAAGGAAACTATATATAGTAATAATAATAACTAGTTTTGCATTGTGTGTCATAAAAATGCTGATATTTTTAATAATTTGGCATAGGCAATTATGGGAATAGGCCATTACGACGAAGGAGCAACATACCCTAGCTACTTCACTGCCAATCCTTTTATAGAGCTGACCTTCTATAGTTTTAACAGTAGTTACTCAAGCTTTTCTATTTTCCCTAAAAATTTCAATGAATCTTTCCGATTATTTCGGACAAAATTTACCACGGTAATGAAAAACAATTGAGAAACGTCGGAAAAACTATGCTGTCATGAAAAAAATATTCTAGTGATCAAAGTCTATTCTTGTTTGTAGTGCGTTTATTTTTGTTTCTGTAGTAGTGCCGAAAAGCTAACGACTAACGGAACAAACTAATCTACGATAACAACTAATGACAGTGCTGAAACTTTAGGTCAAATGTTTCTAATTCAAATTCGCTAAGCTTGAAACAATGAGAACTGAACAGTCTCTGTAAATTGTCAATCTTTCGGCGAATTCCCCAAATGGGAGGCAACATTCAGTCGTGTTTTATCTTCCCTCTCATAAAGAGTAGAAACACACAGAAGCACAGTCCCACTTAGATAGCGAGTGCAAAACTCAACAGCACAATAAAAGTCGCCTTATAGCCATGCAAAACATAATCTACACCACCCTCGAAATAATCCGACAAGGACGTGTTCCGGACGCGCCATCGTGGCAAATCGTTGTTACAGTTATAACCTAGCAAAACAAATCACAAAACTTTCGCAAACAACGACTGGTGCGAACGTACGACAGGGCTTAACACGATGCGAACACAAAATCACGGCAAATGGCTTGTCATTAGAGGAAAATTACAATATCGAGCGCAGTAAAAAGTTGTAAAATCACTCTTTCCGTTCGCCAGCCAGATGAGGACGCTTTCGGTAGCTTTTGCCAGGGAGAAATTTGCCGACTGGTGATGGCTGAAGAGGTGAATTAATAGCTTCTTCCTGCACTAATTAGCTTTTCATTTTTCTAGTAAATATGCAAATTTGTCAGCCTCCAGAGCACCACGGGAGAAATAACCGTTTTGGTTTGGCTTCACGATACCCTTTTCAAATTCATTGTTTATCATCTAGCAAACATTTGCGTCTTCTAGTTAGTTTCCCAGCCAGCAGCAGCGTAGCGCAACACAGCGCAGCGCAATGTAAAATTAATTGAACGTCTTTTGCTTGAGCTAAAAAGCTCGGCGCTTAGTCGGAAATGAATGCGTGAATTATGCGCGAGGACGATGGCTTGACTGAAAATTCATGCAGGATTATTCTATGATATCAATTTCCTGATTGTTATGCGTAAGTCTCTTGAGTCATTAATGAATAAATTTTAACTAGCCTTTGGACTAAAGGTTTGGCACAGGAGAAAAAAATCTTCTACACTATTTTCCTACAGATGGGGTGCTGGGTGACTTCGTCTACCTTTGTTCGGTGGGCCTTTGTTCAGGTAATTGAAATAAACTAAAACAGGAAAATGTAAGTTCCGAACAACTGCTTGCACAATCACATTTACAGGTATTGTAATTGTAAAAAAAGATATTGTAAGGCACATACATTTTTTTATAAATATCAGCCACCATATCAATTAAATTAATGAGAAATTTCAAATAAAATTTCTGCTTATTCCAACCAGCAAACAACAGCAAGAATTGATTAAATTAATTTCACTTACACCGAACGACACGACATATTTCCCTCTTTCATGTTACAGCATTTGATTCAATATTAAAATTGCAATTCGTCATACAAATAGTTCGAAAATTAACAACACCCGCGGGCAGAAAAAATTTCAATTTGATTTCCACAACTTTCACAGGAGTACGAGGCAAAATCAGCATTGAAAAAAACTCCTTCAAAGAATACATATCGACTTTGAAACTCGACAATATCTACAAAATTACACCTTGTACTTTTTTCTTTAATGTACTGCTCAAACAACAACCTGACTTTAGCTGCACAATTGCACTTGCTCTATGACCAGTACCAAAAAAAAGCAACAATCACATTGCTCCACATGATCTAACCGTCTTCCACGCTGTGCTCTTGATTGTCATATTGCTACTGGATTTGCCCACCGTAGACGTTTAACCACCTATTAAATACTGAATACGCAATAAATCTGAGCAAGTTCATAGTCCATCCAGTCTGCACTTCCCTACTCCGTTCTCATGTACGTCGCCGAAAATCGCTCTTAGTACTAACCGTTCGAAGGCTCGTCGAAGTGCTTGTTGGTCCTCTTCGAGTAGTGTCCGCGCTTCATTCTCGTAGACTTTCGCCGATAATTCTCCATCGAATCCCACAGCTGGTGTCATTGTCCACCATCGCCAGTGAACTAGGTTTAGACAAATTCATCAACTATCTCCACGCTTCAGTTCAATCTTCTCTGCTACCCTTCTTAGAAGTTCTGGCTACAATGTCCATGCCGGCAAAGCAGATAAATTGTTTGAATTTGTTGAAGATCACGCCTCCAGCAATAATATTTGCTCAGTGCATATCACCCTGTAGCGATACGTTGAATAGCAGGTAACAGATATCATCACCTAGACAAAGTCCTAAGTTTTGCAGTCGATTGTATCATATACAGCTTTGAAATCAATGAACAAATGGTTTTGAACAAACACCTTTTTCGAATATCTGCCGCGGTGTAAGTTTTAGTCCTTAGTTCAATGAGACCTTCCAGGTAACTTCTCCCAAATTTTTTTACAATTGTTGAGAGTTGGAGAAAAATAATTTAGCTGAACACTTCAATAAGCGGCATTAAGAACGGTCGTCACCCGACATTGTTCATCAACCAGGTTGTTCGCCATTCATCGTTATGCTAGTCATTCCGCTAATGCCGTTTCACGAACCCGATAACGTATTCTGCTACACTGTTGATCCACGAGAGGGTCTTTAACTAGCTCGTCCTCTTCCGGCAGCATAGCTTCAAACCATAAGAGCAACTTTTGGTAACGGCAAGCTACCACTACCAGCTAGCACTCGTGCCTAATGTGTGAGTTTCGTGTTGTGATATGAGATAAGAAAAATGGAAAATGGAAAGCCGGCAAGGCAAAGCTGCCTGCTTTTATTGAAATTGACGCCAAAGTAAGCGAAATACAAGGTACAACACATCAGGGTTAGCACAAAAGATGGTAACAAATTTCATTTTCAAATACAATTTCAGAGGAATTTCGGATACGGATTGATTGAATCAACCGGAAACTGGAGTATTAATATAATTTATTTTCTAAAAATTGCTTTACTATTAAAATAGAAGTATCTTTTATCTGTTACTAGCTGACCCGACAAACTTCGTATTGCTACAAATTAACCTGTGTTGTACATAAATCATGAATCTCGGATGATCTTTGTCACAATCTCGAGTTTTGCAAGCCCCTCAGTGGGCGGCGCTTCCGACGGCGGGTCACCGGCAACACTCGCGATCGTCTCGTCCTGAATGATCTAGTGTTACTATAGATAGTTTTTGTGGTCTTGTATTGACTAATGTTTTATGGAAGAGTCTCGAATTTCTCGAGTTCGATTAGTTTTTGAGTTTCGCAAAAATTTCTGTTTTATTTATATGAGAGTCCATATCCCCCTACCACAGGGGTGAGAGGTCTCTAACTATCGTAAAATGAATTCAAGACTCCAAAATCTCCCACATGCCAATTTTGGTTCCATTTGCTTGATTAGTTCTCGAGATAAGAGGAAATTTGCATTTTATTTGTATGGAAGCCCACCCTCTTAAAGGGGAGATGGGCCATAACTCGCTTTCTAAAGAAAAGAGGGGTCTCAATACACCATAGAAAAAAATCTTGCGTCCAAAACAATTACATGTCAAATTTGGTTCCATTTGCTTGAATAGTTCTCGAGTTATGAGGAAATTTGTTTTTAATTTGTATAGGAGCCCCCCCTTCTTAAAGTGGGGAAATCCATAGAAAATATACCATAGAAAATATTCTTGCCTACAAAAACACCCACATGATAAATTTGGTTCCATTTGCTTGATTAGTTCTAGAGTTATGAGGAAATTTGTATTTCGTTTGTATGAGAGCCCCCCCTCTTAAAAAGGTAAGGGGTCCTAATTCATCATAGAAAAAATGGTTGCCTCCAAAAACACCCACATGCCAAATATGGTTCCATTTGCTTGATTAGTTCTCGAATTATGAGGAAATTTGTATTTTATTTCTGTAGAAGCACCCCCTCTTAAAGTTGGGAGGGGTCCTAATGCACCATAGAAAATATTTTTGCCTCCAGGAACCTCCACATGCCAAATTTGGTTCTATTTGCTTGATTAGTTCTCGATTTATGAGGAAATTTGAACTTCATTTGTATAGGAGCCCCCCCTCCTAAAGTGAGGAGGGGTCCCAGTTCTTCATAGAAAAAAATTTTGTCTCCAGAAACACCCACGTGTCAAATTTGGTTCCATTTGCTTGATTAGTTCTCGAGTTATGAGGAAATTTGTATTTCGTTTGTATAGGAGCCCCCCCTCTTAAATTTGGGAGGGGTCCTAATTCACCATAGAAAATATTCTTGCCCTCGAAAACTTTCACATGCCAAATTCGGTTTCATTTGCTTGATTAGCTCTCGAGTTATGAGGAAATTTGTATTTCATTTGTATAGGAGCCCCCCCCCTCCTAAAGTGAGGAGGGGTCCCAGTTCATCACAGAAAAATTTTTGTCTCCAGAAACACCCACGTGTCAAATTTGGTTCCATTTGCTTGATTAGTTCTCGAGTTATGAGGAAATTTGTATTTCGTTTGTATAGGAGCCCCCCTCTTAAAGTTGGGAGGGGTCCTAATTCGCCATAGAAAATATTCTTGCCCTCGAAAACTTTCACATGCCAAATTTGGTTTCATTTGCTTGATTAGCTCTCGAGTTATGAGGAAATTTGTATTTCATTTGTATAGGAGCCCCCCCTCCTAAAGTGAGGAGGGGTCGCAGTTTTTTATAGAAAAATTTTTTGTCTCCAAAAACACCCACGTGTCAAATTTGGTTCCATTTGTTTGATTAGTTCTCGAGTTATGAGGAAAATTTTGTTTCTTTGGTACAGGAGCCCCCCCCCCTCTTAAAGTGGGGAGGGGTCCTAATTTACTATAGAAAATATTCTTGCCCTCGAAAACCTTGACATGCCAAATTTGGTTCCATTTGCTTGATTAGTTCTCGAGTTATGAGGAAATTTGTATGGAAGCCCCCCCTTGTAAAGAGGAGAGGAGTTATAATTCCCCTTATAAAGAGGAGAGGGGTCTCAATTTACCATAGAATAAATTTTTGTCACCGGAAACACCCACAGGCCAAATTTTGTTCTATTTGCTTGATTAGTTGTCGAGTTATGCAGAAATTTGTGTTTCATTTGTATGGGAGCCCTCCCTCTTAGTGGTGGGAGGGGTTTCTAACCATCACTAAAACCTTTCCTGGCCCCAAAAAACCTCTACATGCATATTTTCATGCCGTTTGGTTCAGTAGTTTTCGATTCTATAAGGAACATACGGACAGACAGACAGACAGAAATCCTTCTTTATAGGTATAGATTATCGACGGATAGTATTAGGGTTTGTGAGCAGTTTAGCAATATTACTGAATGTTCGGTAGCGGATTTTCGGTCGATTTTGTAACATTTTGTCTATCTATCATTAAACAAGTCGCACGTGTTCGATATGGTTTACACACAACAAAAATAAATGGTGAAACAGTTATTAAATTGTTAAATTTTAAAGTTGAGCCGGCGAAAGGCGATGTACAACCCGGAAAACTTCAATAGTTTTATATTACGGATATTAAAATTTGTGGTATGCTTACTGCAAAAGTGTTAAAAATTCAAATTTTATTCACATTTTTCTTTTTTATGGAATGGTATTGGGCAATTCGCATTAAAGTTGAGCCAGCGAAAGAGTCATGGCCAACATATATTAAGACTGAGCCGATGAAAAGGCCATGGCCAGTGTATGTTAAAGTTGAGCCGGCGAGAGGGCCATGGTCAATGTATATTAAAACTGAGCCGGCGAGAGGGCCATGGCCAATACTATGAAGATTGAGTCGAGCCAAAGTTTTAAAACCAATAAAATAATGGATAGGTAGAGTATCATGACCGCTGACTTTAGGAAGGTAAGGTTGATAGACGTACAAGATCAATGACAAGATTTGGTGGATACTGCGACTATTTTGCGTGTCCTAACAAAGAATTAAAACAAGTAGTATTTTCTATTTTAGGTCGTCACATTACAAAACGAAAAGCGATTTTCTCTATAGGTTATGTATGAGAGTTAACGAATTTCAAGTTAACAAGCAAGAATCTATAATTGACCTGAAATAATATAAATTGAATTTTTCAGTTTTTTGCATGGGGAGGATGTAGCAGCCTTACTTGACCTCCAGGTATACTTATGTAGGAATTCATGTTGCACGATAACGTACAGCCATGGTTTTGAAGCTGCGTCGTTCAAAACTATGCGCTAAGCATGCAGATGGGACATCGTTCTGAGCCGTCCTTAACATGAAGAACAGATGCTCTAGCCATCCTAGTAGAATGAGCTCTAGCCATCCTCTACCTAACGCCTCCAATTGGCCATACGTGAAAATACACCAATACGGTAATATCTCGATTTAAAGCAACCTCTATTCAAAGTAACTTCGATATAACTCGATGTAATATAATTTTTACCTCGATATAACGTAATTTTTAAAAATTAATGAAAAAAATTGAATTTATCTACCTTGCGGTGTGCGGTTCTACTGTGCAGAACCCTTGCTGTTTTTTTCATAGTTTCATTTCATTTCTTACAGTTTCTTAGCATTTCACAATGTATCTTTCAAACCACAAGTCCAATCATCATAAAATTTGGAAGTTAACGATTTGAAAAGCTCTTCTTTCTATTTGCAATCAATTTCGTTCGAATATAAATAAATTTTATTTTTGCTTCGATATAACGTAACGAGAACAAAAATAAAGTTGGGTCATATCGAGGTATTACTGTATATGGGTCTCATGCCAAGTGACCGAGAAAAAGTTCAAACGTGTAATCGACCTTCACGGATTTGACCCAAATTTTGCCGGATGGTTCGCTTTCGGTCAGAAAGCAAAAATTCAAAATTTGGTACGGATCGAACATTCCCTCGATTAATGGGAGCGCCTCCATTTTTAAGGAAAATACCCGATTTTGCCAAAATCTCTTTTTTTCTTTTGCTTATATCTCCGGAAATATTAAGTTTAGAAAGACACTATTTCCACATTTCCAAAGGAAAACACCCAAGGAATTCGAAAAAGATATTATTTTTGAGTACCAGTGCTGCCAAACATTTTTAAACTCAATTTAAAAACTAAATTTACATTTTTCTCTCAACGCAGACAATTTTATCTCCAAAATTTCAACTTCATCGTGTTCCGCAGATTTTTTTACATAAGAATCATTCATCGCCCCGAGGTATTCTTTGCCGATCCCGAGATACAGCGTTTTAAAGCAAGCAATTCCCCATTTTTAATGTAAAACTAAGAGCAAAATAACTTTTTTTAAAGCAATAATTCTCTACGCAATGTAAAAATACTTTGGCATACCGGAAAAGCATTTATACAGTATATAGAAAGGTTTTTCTTAACAGTGTTGCCAGCTTTTCAGTTTTTCGTTTGATTTATAGCACTAGATGAGGTCTAGTACCGTGCTGTAGTTTGTTCTTTGACGCGAAACGCCTATCTCTTTTAGTTTGGTTATAATTGAATTTTAAACGCATCGTTGAGGGTGTTAGTAACTGAAAGCTGCACTAATTCATACATCATGCATAGTACACTAGATCACCGTGTGCGACGGACACGGTCTGACTCGTATGGAAAACAAAAATAAAACAGACATCTCCAGTTTCTCTAGGACGTTTCTGAAAACGACTGCAGCATAAAAATGTATTCTCCGCAAGACTCGGTGTTAGGAGCATTAATTAGGAACAGTTAAGCATCAATTAACCGTTATGTGTGCGACAAAAAAAACACCTTTAGCAGGGCGACAAGGGTACCCGGGTACCCAAAATTGATATTGTTATAACATCAACAATTTTAAACCGATTTCGACGAAATAGGTGTCATTTGATTCGTTTATTTATCTAGTTTTGAATCATTTGGCCATTTGGCCACTAAAAGACATACGGGGCCCGAAAATCCGGAATTCCGACAGAGTGTCCGCTGTGAGGAAGAGAAATGATTGTATTGCACGAAAATCAGTCATGCGGATATAAAAACTCTAAAAATTCATACAATGTACTATTTCATATAATGAGATGAATCAGGTTGGCCATTCCGGAGTAGGTTCCTGTGGGGTCATGGGTGGCCAGTCCAGGATTGGAGGTAAAACCTAGCAATATGGGTATCAAAGTTCTTGGACTTAGTTCGGTAGGTGATATTTTTTACATTTCGATGTATTTTGATTGGTTATTTCGAAAATGGCTTCTACGGGGTCACAGATGATACCGCAGGATTCAAGATAATGCTTAGCATTATCAGAACCGTTCAAAACGTAGAACCATCCGTTATACATTTGGAACCAGTTCCGAAATTATCAATCAGTACTAAACTGACCATTTCAGTTCAAAACATCTAAAAGATCCGCTAAACCAATTCTAATATTGGATTAGGCACCCAACTCGCCATCTGTATCTCTACTGGAACCACATTCTGGAGTGGCCAATGCGATCTAAAGTCACCAATTTATACAATTAGATGAAAAAAGGGTCCACAGTGTCAAGTTCAAAGCTAATAGGTTTACTGAAAGCTGATATTCCTTCAAAACATGCGGCTTCCCACGTTTTATCGGATGTTGCTCCGGAACTACCGATTCCCGGGAACTACTTGTCATTTGATGGCCAAACGCTTTATCTAATCAAAACTAGATAAATGTACGAATCAAATGCCGCCGGTTTCATCCAAATCGGTTCAACATAACTAAAGTTATGAAGATAGCAAATCATGGGTACCCGGGTACCCTTGTCGCCCTCCTACGTAATAAAAAAATTCAAGTGACTCTCATTGCTAAACCCCTTTATGGATATGCACCAAAAAAACCTCAATTACTTAAGATCAACGAGTTTTACGATGTCGCAAAATTTCAATGACATATGTTTTAAATTGAATGAGTTATAACTATTTTAAAACTGAAAAGGTACCCGGGTACCCTGTCGCACACATAACGGTTAACCGAATTGTGTAACTTATATTCTGCTAACTTTGCAGTTACAGCTTAAGAGACTTAAACAAACTGATGAGTCGAAGTGCTGTATAAAACTGTTAAAACGCGGCGCACAAATGAAATTTCGCGATTTCCATTGGATAACGCAATCAAGTTGAAAATGTTTTTCGTACCATCGTTGATTTCTAATAAACAAGATGGTATTCCGATAATAAGGGTTGCAATCAAACTGTAAGAAGAAAATGGGTAGCTTGCGAAGTATTGGCAAGGCTGTGTCAGATGTTCCTGATATTCCTGGAATTTCCCGCCTCTCGCATCCCCGTTGAAGTGCCGAAAAAGACGCCAAATTTCGGTCAGGCAAAGAAACGAGAATACTGTGATCATTTTACGATGGTGTACCGCATGTATAGTCCTGCCCTGCGCTGTGCAAGGTTACAGTAAATTCAGTAATCAAGGTATAACTGTCAAAGACCTACTGGAATTTGGGATTGACGGATTTATAAACTTCTATGTTCAACCGAGAAATATACTGGATTGCAAGCAATAGCATCGCCTGATACGGGCACTAAAATGCATAACATATTGAGTTAGTTTTGGGTAGCCATCGTTCGATTTTCTCTGCCAGTCAATATTTGCTCCTATGCTTATTGCTTTTGCTCTTGGTAAATGACCAATGGTTAAAACCACATTAAAAAGGTGAAGACACAACCAAGTCAGCCCAAAATTACCCCTCAAATTTGGTACAAATTTCAAAAACTTAAAATGTGTCAGAGTGAAGTGAACATTGGGAAAATAGCCGGATTAAGTTAATATTTTCCAGGCTTCATTTTCAGTTTTTTGCTCAGTAGATACTCATTTGACTGCAGCGCCTCAACTAAACAGAATTCGAAAAAATAGTGTAAAGGGGTATTGTAGAGCAAATTATTACCTACATTATTGTTGAAGAAAGTATAGTTTTATCTTTTGTATTTACGGCGCTATGCGATCGCTACCCCGTTGGTAGCAAAAAGAGCGCTGCAGTCAAATGAGAATCTACTGAGCAAAAAACTGAGAATGAAGCCTGATATTTTCCCGTGAAAACTCAATCGAAAGAAGCTTATGTTTTTATTTTTGTGCCAAAGAGTAGCTAATTTTTTATGATTCTATAATTACTACTGCATTTAGTTCTCGAACCAATGCAATGACTTTACAATTTGGCTATGAGAAATAATCGGATTTGTGCCACGGTGTTCGGATGTCAAAAGAAGTACCAATGTAGCTGTACCAAAATCACCTTAGCGACAGATTGTCATGAGTTCTATATTCGTATATCATCCTTAAAATTTATTGAACGCTATGTATTAAAGAAATTATTATTTTAAAACTTATTAATATTTATTTATTTATTTATTAACATTTTTATTGGGGCTTTCAACGAGTGGTTGGTTCGCCCCAACTTATTAATATTCTGATGAATTAAGCTTCATATACCAAATGCAGATTAAACCGCTGCTGGATCCATAATCGGCTAGTAATTGCCGCTCTACCCGATTTTCCCAACAAAACTAACAGCAAAATGATATTTCGCCAAACCAACGCTCGTAGCTACCGGGAATTAATTTTTCTGATTGAATAACACTCCGCAGACACACAGGCTGCACCACATGTGAGTTGTTTCCAATTCTCTCCTTATCAAGTGTAAAACATTTAAGAGTAAATGAAATCATTAACTGGTAATTAAAAATTAATCGAGTGTAATTGCTGCTTGATTGGTTTTATCTTGTGGGCAAATTTCCGTCGAATATTCATTACCTGTTCAATGTAAACCGAACACGATTTTTTCACCGGACGAATACAAAACCTATATGAGCACCATATTGCAGGAAATTCTCGGTTTTTTTCTTCATGACCCACCCATTGCACAGTGGTCCAAAAGGGCGAAGAGCGGAACTTTTTTTCCAGTGTCTTTTGCTTTCATTTTATCATTTATGGTCTTCAGCACTTTTGTTCATATGAATATACCCCTTAATCTAAAATTGTCAAAAGTTCGTTATCGCTTACTATAATGAAAATAAAAAAATAACTTTTTTGTGTTAGGAAATATAGACATAGTTTCTTCGACAAAGTTGTAAACAATATAAAAACAAGCAACTTTGCTGAAGAAATAAAATTTCTATCTTTATCGAGTTCTGAACTATAGGGAATATTCTTTAAAACTTCTTTAAAAATTGGCTTTTCATACTTAGCTTTTGTTAGTTGCGTTTTACAAGCATATAATGTTCTAGGCAATTATCGAAGCTCTCAAAGTACATGTTTTTACAGAAGACCGCAAATCTCTTGGACCTTTACTTGCTGAGTTATCGCATATTCTAGCTTTAAATTTCCATAACTTCACGAGCCCGTGGGGTAAAATGGGGCAAGCGGATTTAAGAAATTAGCGCTTCATCTTAAAGCTTAAGTCGAGTACTATTAACTTGTATAGGTTTCGCTTGTCCCCAATCACCCAAATGAGTTGTATGTGTTTCGCGTTCGCACAATTTTCTGTGTTTTCGGCAAGAAATATGATAAACTAAAAATTGTTTTCAAAAAACTTGCATTTTTTACAACTGCTGAAGTGAATCGTGACTTCGCTACTGGTGAAAAGGATCTCCACCTCGCCACTAAGGGCGCTGATTACAGCATTTCTAAAAGTTGTAGTAGACATGTAAGCGCTTGTGTCATTTGAGGTCATGGTCACAAGCTCATAACGGTGACAATGTGGGACAAGTCAGTAAAATTCAGGACTGCTTAAGAAAGCGCATGGCGATTAAAATGCGTGCGGGCTGATTGAAATTAGTTCGAGCACCTCAATGTTTAATGTAAAAAATCAGAAGTTTAGCGTAATAATAGTGACTTTCAGCGGCAACAGCTTAAAGAATTAAAGATAAAAAGAAGGTTGGTACGCTGATATTCCCCATTTAGTCAACCTATCGTTTATGATAAAAGAAAACAATCAGTGATACGACTAGTATGCCTAAAATAGATTCCTTACCCTATCTATTTCATGCTTGAAATATACCTAAAGAGTGATCATTCTATTACCCTCATTAAATAGCTTCAGATGGCCTCATAAAAAGTCAGAGTGCGGTGGAAGTATTTGTCAGCGCAAACGAATGTCTTTTTTTGTCCTTTCCCAAGATACACTATTGTTGTCAGATGTGCCACCGCCACGCACCGAAGTAAATGTAGCGAAATTAATTTATGACCACCACAGCAGTAGTATAGTATAGTGACTGTTTCTGCGCGCTCTGGTAAATATATTGGACATTTGTTAGCGCTCGCTGGTTGGGCTCCGCTGCGGAAGAGTTTGTGCTCCACTAGGTTACGTTCCTTCCGGGCAAGTGCGTCCCCTGGTAGCAGATTTGAAAA
The DNA here is from genome assembly GCF_943734655.1 of Sabethes cyaneus. Lineage (NCBI taxonomy): Eukaryota > Metazoa > Arthropoda > Insecta > Diptera > Culicidae > Sabethes > Sabethes cyaneus. The sequence continues at coordinate 182,716,546 of NC_071354.1, read as the reverse complement.
AAAAATGAAAGAAAGAGAATAGTTTCAAGGCCAGCCAGAACATGCGATGAAAATGTGGTGGATAGGAAATTATCCCAATCAATTCATTGTTGACGACACTTTCATTCGAAAATAAATTGCTGTGAAATTTATCCTATCCCGTTTGCCTAATAGAGGTTAGCATACTTTTTACTGCTTCCATGGCGGATGCATAGATCAAACGTGGCATGCCATGCTTCTGTTTATGGTAGTATCAACCTTGACATTTGTTTCAACAGTTGGCGAGATAGTAAAGGTCACTTGACGTTACGTTTGTTTTTATTTAAAGTATTAGCAAAGCTAAGTTTTTCGACATAATCTAACACTATTTTTAATGAGAAAAATGCCTTTCAATCTCAATAACGTTGCACAGGCTATAAAAAATTAATTGATTTTAGCGATTTTTCAGGCGATTTCCAGCCACCTGGTTGGAGAATCCGCCTAACATCGCTAATCGTTGCAGTCCTGTTGTGATACAGAAAAGATTACCAGGTTCAGTTTTCGGCTATGTAGTCTGTATTTAGTAGCTAAAACGATGTTTTGCTTCTATATCTGACGTTTCGGTGGTTTTATGCCACCTTTTCCAAGAAAACTAAAATTTTATTATGCATAAATTCGCTCCAATGCCATCTCTCTCAGCTCAGCTGACTTATTGTTCTTTTGCTGCATGATGCCGTCCTCAACTTCGCCTATCATTGAGACAGCCACCTCTTCACCGTTCCCGCTACCATTGAAATTGCTTTCCCCGCCTCCGTGGTTCTCCGCCTGGGCGCCATTCAGGTGTTCATCGTGGTGCTGCTTCCACCTTACGCTTACCTCACGATCGTTCATCAGAATACTGCCATTCTTATCCCTAGGCATAACTTTCACGTTTCCTGAGAACAATGCAACCGCTTCAACTCCGCATACTCCTACTCTTCCAGATAACGATTTAGAGAATATGATAAACTATTAATGCATTGAAACATGTCATAAAACGGGGCTATGAACGAAGCTCAACAATCTTTTGAAAATGTACAAGAATAAGAGTATGAGAATGAGAATGAGAATGTGAATGAGATTGAGAATGAGAATGAGAATGAGAATGAGAATGAGAATGAGAATGAGAATGAGAATGAGAATGAGAATGAGAATGAGAATGAGAATGAGAATGAGAATGAGAATGCGAATGCGAATGAGAATGAGAATGAGAATGAGAATGAGAATGAGAATGAGAATGAGAATGAGAATGAGAATGAGAATGAGAATGAGAATGAGAATGAGAATGAGAATGAGAATGAGAATGAGAATGAGAATGAGAATGAGAATGAGAATGAGAACGAGAATGAGAATGAGAAAAGTATGATGATGAGGATGAGAAGAAGGAGATAAAGGAGGTATTTCTGTATCACATACCAAACATAACATCCTCAGGTTCCTTTCGTGTCGCACCAAACACTAATATATTTAAGCCCCAAAACCTGAGAAATCGTTTCACCCCTTACTGAAGCGGCAGTTGAGCTGGCTCATGCTTCGTAGAATAAACTCCCATCTCAGTTTTCTCCAGAGAAAATTCAATATTCATCCTGATTTGGTTGTTCTTTATTACCAAGTATCTGGAATCCTTGAGCTATTGCAAATAAATTAACTTTACTTGTAAAAACATTCAATGAAAAATGAAGCTGAGGCTTTCATAAAGGGGATGAAAAGGCAACAAAGCGATGGTGAAAAGACAGCGTAAAAACGATGGAAAAGTATTGCATACATGGCGAAAATACGATGAAAAATTTACGAAAAGGAGAGAAAAAACCACAATAAAACCAAAAAAACACGACGAAAAAAACTGTCGTAAAAATGACAAAACTTGCAAAAAAACGATAAAAAGATGTCGAATTTATCACAGAAAGACGAGGAAAAGACGAGAATATGTCGACGAAAATTGCAAAAGGCGCTGAAATAAGCGATAAAAAATGACAAACACGAACATCAAAAAACGACAAACAGACGACGAAAATACGTTAAAAAGTTGGCAAAGAGGTCATGAAAAGACGTAGAATACGACAGCGAGATGACAAAAAGACAAAAGTACGCGTCACAAGTACGCGAAAAGATCATGAAAAGATCAAAGACCAAAAAATGACAAAGAAGTGACTAAAAATATTAAAAAGACAATAAAAAACAACAAAAGGATTATAAATAGATGCAGAAAAGGTGTTGAAGAAACGATCACAGACGGCAATACAGCGACAAAAAAGTTAAAAAAGACTATAAAAAGATTTTAAACTAACAGCAATTAAAAACATTACGAAAGACGATAAAAAGGGACCAAAGGTCGACATAGAGATGCCAGGACACACATGTTGAAAAAAAGACAACAAACGACAAACGTCAAAAAGACAAAAAACGACAAGATGACGGCACCAAAAAGTGACAGAGTTCATATAACAAAAAAGACGAAAAATTCAGACAAAAGTTGATAAATGAAAGATGAAAAACAGAAAAAAAGACTACAAAACGTTGCGAATGCGAATGTTAAAAGATCAAAACGAAGAGTAAGCCTCCTTGAATGATTTAGGTCAAATCTCAAATATTTTATGAACTGATTTGATTTTTAAAATAATTAATTTTTTTTTAATACAATCAAGAAAAAAACAAGGTCTTGGGTGTATAACGTTTTGAAGATTTGATCCTTCTTTATTGACACAGACTTCGCAGCCGGGGTCAATTCAATATCGTTCTACTGACCGCAGAAGCACCGCCCTGCCGAGATTCGAAGCATTTAGCAAATCTGGAATTGTTTATTTTAGTCATCTGTATCCTATCGTCATTGGCATCTTTGTATGCAATTATAATATAAACTTACTAGTACTTACTAGTAAAATCCAACTTCAACCTTCCAATTAAATAGCTCCAATAATCTAAAACCAAAGTTTTAATCGCCAATTCCATAACGTAAAGCATCAAAAAGCAGTGAATAAACTCATACGAACTTTAATCCCCCAGTTGAACCATTCCTTCATCCAACAGAAACATAAAATTTTAATTGCAACAAATAAACTTTACCTCATAACGCAGCAACTGGGCTATAAATGTTTAGTGCTGAAACCACAACTATCACAAACGTCTGCTTCTGTTAAATAGACTGAAACTCATGCTTATAGCACATAGCAACAAACTTTATCCCAACGCGAGCTTATGTTTCACCTGACCTGACAATACGCACACGAGATTGTGTCAATCCGCTTTGAAAAAGAGGAAACTAGAAAAGGCTAGCGGCTCTAGGTAGTTATGTTTATGTTGATCCACTCACTGATGTCGAAATTCCGCTGGAGTATAAACTTTTTTTTAAAGCTTCCGGACCCGAATCCGGATCCGGATCCGGAGGGTGCATTTCGAGCAAAGCTCATTGAAAGTTATGCAGCGACATTGCAAGTTGTCACATAGTTAAACATTATGCTCTTGATACGGCAGCTTTTCATCATAAACATATACGTTTATGGCAATTTATTTGACCGATAGCTCTAGATAGCAGTTTTATGACTGACTATTTAGAAATATTTTACGACATCGAAACGACGGTTTATGTTTTGCTAATACACTGCAAGAGGACAACGAAACTGGTAAACTACGTAGCATTAACAATGAACAAATCAATTCACCCTTATCTTTATTGTAATAGTTTGGTAACTTCGAAAATAAGTTGTACTTTTACTTACATGACCAGATGGCAGCAAATCGGTAGTTATGATATGCAGAGAACATTGTGTACGTCGGACAAAGTTTTAAGCCTTTCGGTACACTCTTGCAGTATGGTTTGCCGGAGCAAACCAGATGTGACCAACTGACCGCTGACAATCGAATGAACGAGCGGAATCAGAATCCGGAACGAATTCGACTGCTGAACCCAGCTGAATCTGCTTAAGCGCAATGTATACCGTGTTAATTAATCTGTTCAGTATTTTACGAGCAATTCCAAGTTTTTATAGTTTTGCTCATTTGAACCAGTCACTATGACGGTCTCGTGTGACCTCTTTTATTGTACACTCACAGAATTGTGTGCGCATGAAAACTTGTTCAACATATTTCTATCTTTTGCATTCTTTAACAAATCCTTATTCTAGTTTACATTAGGACAACTTGCAGTTTTGTATCCCTAGTAAAAAATAAATCGATTTTCATGCAACTGTTTAACTTAAAGCCTTCACTTTTACCCTTTCATAAAAGGCTATGACGCCAGCAGATAAAAGACGGCGTATTTACATAATTTACTAATATCCTTGTACAGAGACGTCTTATTGAAGCAAGCTAAGTACATATTGATTTACTACTGGCACGTAAAACACTGTCACATTACAAAGAGACTTTCTGCTGACTTGCCGCGCAGCGTCTCTTCGAAAGCGGAACAGCTCCAACAGAAATACGATCCGAATAAATTGAAACCAGAGTTCCATTTCATCTGTCTCTTGTTGTGTCATTATAAAACGGATAAGGCGCTCCCGTTCGCCTGTTCCACACCATGGTGGAACCCATTTGAATCATGTGATTAGCGATGATTTGTTGCCTCCTTCTATTTTCATTTTATTTTTCAATCACATTTTCCAGACTGTCTCATGGCGGGCGCTCCCTTTCACACTGCACATCTCCGGATGGATCATCATCGGCTTGAAAGGGAAATCTCGACGTGTTCCTACAAAGCAATCAAGCTGCTTTTCCTTCATTTCCATCAACACGCTGACTGAGTCAAGCTTCTTTTGGACAAAGGTCGGTACGCTGTTCAGCACGGTGGGTGTTGACAAAAAAACCGATGACGACCATGGAACAACGATGACAGCAGAAAAACTTGTCGCTATTCGAAAATTGAAATGTGCCGTTCCCATTCGCTTAGTAGTCATCTACAGAAAAAGGGAAGAATAGAAAAAGTGGACGCTTTATTTCGTGCAGAACAAAAAATGGGATAATCTCGTCCCGTATTGTGAATTGTTTACACCGTATTTGAGCTTCCGATTGAAGATGTGCGATTTACTCGACTATGGTTGGGGATTCATCATGTTCAGCAATAATCTATTCCTAGAAGATGGGCGAAACTCTGGAATGGGAATCAATTATGTGTCGTAGCCCGATTGAGTTATAGTTGAACTGGGCAGATTGTGGGCTAAATCCTATTTAATTTGAACGTCGACTGCATATTTTCAACTTTTATTTATCTATGTTAAATTCGAGTGCCAAATTTTTCTTGAACAATGCGAAATTTAATTTTTATTTCTAGATTAATTAAAGATGCATGCAAAGGTGCGAGGTTGAAATCTCCCATCGTTCGTTCGGTAGAGACATAGTTTCTTCGGCAAAGTTGTAGAAAATGTGAAAATAAGCAAGTTTGCAGGAGCAATGCATTTTCTGTTTCCATTGGCGGCAGAGTTATATAGCATTTTCTCTGAAAGTTTTCATAATTAACTTTTGCTATTTGCATTTTACAGGAATACATTGGTTTAGGCAATCATTGAAGCACTCAAAACACACATTTTTGCACAAAACAAAGTTACAGGTAAAACTAAAATGATTATCAAATGTTTTAGGTTAGATATTTGGTAAGATAGTTGAATGTCATTGTGCAAATCAAAATAAATAAGGCGTCGGATTACAAGAAGCTTACGTCATTGAATGACTAGTTTTGTTTAAGGGAAAACCGAAAATGGCTCAAAGATGGCTGGATAAATGGCTACCGTTTGATGCATGTATTGTTTTTTGCCTTAAAAATGCATCTGTATTTGGCAGAGCACGCTTTCGCCACGTAATCAGTGCTTCTAGTGCTGTTATAATTTCCTAAAACTTGTAATTTCATTTATCGATCCGCTATATATCAACAAACGATCAGCAAAACATAATTTCTAATGGAAAATAAATTTAACTGATCATATAGATCATTACGTGTTCATAAAACGTATAATCTGGAATTATTTAACAGATATTTGGTTGCGCACATATTTCGTTGCACTAGCGATTTCCGAAAAAACAGCACCACGGTCTCAAAGTTTCGCCACATCAATAAGCTTTTAAAGAGCTTTCAGCTTTTGCCGCATAGATAAGCTGGCCTTCAATGCAAACGGATTAATTAACTATCCAATTGATTCTATGCATTATTCAGTTGCTGCTGGAAATCTTTAATGAATCGGAATGAATGGATAAAGAAAACAAACCCTTTTTCGGGATGTTTGTAGTCAGTGCGGTTGGCTGCGGATCAGCTGTGTTTACATTTGCAATCTCTGCTATGTGACATATATTACTAATACTAATGCAACATTCAAATAAACGTTTAGGTTTTCAACGAACACATGAGATGTACAGTACAGTGTTTGTCGCTCTAATACAATAACGTGAGCCACTTTTGGTTTCTCCTTAATAGGCCAATCACTCAATTTAAGAATTAGTGCATATTAGGGTATTTTGCCTATCATTGAACGATTCCAATGATTGGACAGCGTCCAATAACGCTAATTCTAGAACACATATACGCTCAAACCCTATCAAAGTGTACGAATTACTCACTTTGATCAGTTGTGGATCATTTCTTGTAACAATAGCGTTACATAAGGCAAGATTTAATAACAAAAATTCAAGTTAAACATTGTCATATACAATATGGGCTATAACCCTCTATTTTGTTAGCATTTCAGATAAGAAACATGTCTCACTAATTAACGTTTAAAATAATATTATTATCATATCATGCTGTACACAGCTAATGATATTCATCTATGCACTATTTGTCAACATTTTCAGGCAAAATAAAAAATTACTTATAGTTTTTAAAGTATTAAAATTTGACTGTTTAATCATTGAACAATAAAGCAACGATTATCCTAAGCTTGTACAAGAACTGAAATAGCATGAAAAAACCGCATTACTTCTTATTATGCATGTGTATTTGACAGTTTTTATGTTTATGGCACTGTTTACAAATGGTTTTCATTTGTACACAAAAGTTTTCCGATGAAAATTTATGTAATGGTATTAATTTTTTATTTTATATACATACATGCTTTTAATTTTTTGTTTTAATACAACAATTTCGAGAAAAATAGTCCTATTGCAAATTAAAGCTACTCCAGATTTGTTCAAGCTATTTGTACTTGTACCTTATCTGAGAAATTTTATTATCGTGTATATAAATAGATCATAGTGATGTCGTGTAAATAGATTAGCATAAACTGACATCACAGAAACGAAGCAATCAGCATGTGAGTTGTACCGCGATTGGCCCTGGAAGTTTCTCTCGTTTCTTCATATGTAAAAATGGTGTCTGTATGCAGCAACATAATTAGCAAATATAAAATGTTTAAAATGTATCTGTTGGTAGTCGAGTCATTCGGGGTCAAAATTAAGGCTTTTTTTTAATCAAAGTTCTACAGCACCTAAACAAACAAACATAGAGGTATACTATATTAATCAAAGTTGTGTATTTTTACTATTTATACAATTTTGTAGTACATAAAAAGGAATGCAACAATTACAAAAAGAGCTAAAATAGAAAAAACTGATCTTACAAACTCATATACAATGAATAAGATTTTTCTCTCTTCGCTTAATAGATAGAAGGTTACTGTATTCAACAAAATTTCTTGTAATAATATGTTCTAAAACTTTGCAGAACACATCAATGTGTTATATTAAAACTGAAGAAAAATAATTTTTTTATTTCACTTATAGGGGGATTAATCAAAATTTAAATTGCACCAGACGATAGAACTTTCAATTTCAAGAAATTCTTCCGAAGGTTCCATAAACCTAAAACCAAGTTTTCCCAGTCAAAATTCTAATGCGCATGTCTTTTTGGCTTTGGACCATTGTGCGCACGAGTAACCGAATTACAAAAGTCGGGGCGAGTGTTGGAGGGTTAATATCTTTTGATCGGCAAAACCGATTCTTCTGAAATTTTGCAGATATATTTGTAGCATTAAAATCTCTAATTTGATGCCAAAATAATTCAAACTAGATAAATCATCTTAGATGAAATCGTTATAAATTATTGTAAATTTTAATGTGTTGTATTCAATTGATCATAACTCTCAAATTAAACGTCCAATCAAAAAACAAATCAATAGTGATCTATTAGGTTATGTTACCTGTCAAATGAGACTAATAGCGTATAAATCGCTTTAGTCATTTCTAAGAAACAGGCGATAATTATTACCTTGTCAAAACAGGTTTTTTATGCATAACTTTTAAACTGATTGTTTGTTTTCAATAAAATTTATCCGAAAAATTTAGTGTTAACAAGAGCTTTCATTCGATACCAAGATCGTTGAAATCGGTCATTTGGGTTCGGAGAAAATCATGTCACGTAATTTTTACTTTTTTACTTATAACTTTTAAACGAAATGTCGGACCTCGAAACAATTCAATAGTGATATACTAGGCAATAATACCTTTCAAACAAAAGTAATAGCGAACAAATCGGTTCAGCCATCTCCGAGAAACAGGCGATAGAAAAGTTGCGCTCCGCACATACATACACACATACACACACACACACACACAGACATTGCTCAGTTCGTCGAACCCTGTCGATTGGTATATGTGGCTCGGCCCTCCGGGCCTCGGATCAATTTCGTGTTTTTCGACCAATTCCTAAACCTTTGTTATAGTATAACAAAGGTAAAAATGTCATGTAATGTGAACATATTTTGTATTTGATTCAGATTTTTATGTTTCTGTCTATTTGTAATTATTTGTTTAGCAAATATCGTTAAAACTCAAAACTCAGAGGCTTAGCTGTGCGATCATTGGCAAATTACCCTAATATGATGTTCCTACAAAAAGGGTGACCGGCTAGATTGCTGTAATATCACGGCATCACGTTGATCAACGCCGCCTACAAGGTGCTCTCCCAGATTTTGTTGCGTCGTCTGTCCCCAATATCAAGAGAATTCGTAGGGCAGTATCAAGCAGGCTTTATGGGGGCCCGTGCTGTCAACGGATCAATTTTTTACTCTCCGACAAATCCTCCAGAAATGTCGAGAGTACGACGTGCCCACGCATCATATTTTCGTGGATTTCAGAGCAGCGTACGATACAGTTAAACGAGAACAGCTAATGCGCGATTACAAGTTTTCCGGACAAACTGACGTAGCTGATCAAAGCTACTCTGGAGCGAGTGATGTGCTACGTGCGTATTTTGGGGACACTCTCGAGTCCTTTCGAATCGCACAGAGGAGTGCGGCAAGGGAATGGACTGTCCTGTATGTTATTTAATCCCGCTTGCAGGTGTGATCCGGCGAGCGGGCATCGAAACGAGAGGAAGCCAACTTAGCAGACGATCTCGACATCATTACTAGACCCCTTGGGACGGCGGAGACAATCTACACCAGACTAAAAACGGAGCCCTTTGTTTATGAACGACTCCTCGAATCACATTTCTTCATGTAACATGTTTATTTCAAGAGATAGCTCAATGTGAGGATAGGGTTACAAATCAATGCGTCGAAAACCAAATATATGGTAGGGAAAAGCTCCAGACAAAGCAGCGTTTGCCTCCCACGGGCAGTGTCTAATGACGGCGTCGAACTGGAAGTGGAGTATTTAGGATCTCTGGTCACCGCCGGCAATAATACGAGTAAGGCGATTCTACGACGCACTCAAGCTGGAAGTCGAGCCTACTTTTCCTGCCGCAAGACGGTTCGATCAAGGAGCATACGCCGCCGCCCAGCTGACGATGTACAAAACGCACTTGACAGACTTGAGGCAGTAACTTTGCCTACGGAAGACATTTAAACGAAAGGTGTTACGGACTGTTGTGGGTGGAGTACAAACGGAAAGCGGTGAGTGGCGCCTACGCCACGAGTTGCTGGCGCTACTTGGAGAGCTGCCCATTGTATACCTGGTGAAAGTTAGGATACCAATCCGTTGCTAATCAAAGTACTCTTGTTGGAAATGCGATGGTCGCCACCATACTTTGGTTTGTTTTAAACCGGGTAGGAATCGGGATACATAATTTTCGACAGTTTCTGGAAGCCGCAAGTCATCCGTTCCTGACAGTTCATCATCCGTGTCTACAGCAAGAGTGACTGTCTCTCGCCCTTTTCTGCGAACAGGAGTAGACTACTTTGAGCCCATTCACGTCAAACCAGCTCCAAGGCAACCGGTAGTTAAGACTTTTGTCGCTGTTTTTATTTGCATGTGCACCAAAGCTGTGCACCTAGAGCTGGTCACAGATTTGTCCACAGATAGATTCCTACAAGCGTTGCGTCGATTCATTTCTAAAAGAGGCCATTGTACAGATAAGTACTCTGACAATGGCACCAACTTTGTTGGTGCGCTAAATAAATTACGAGAACTGATGGATTTGCTTAAAGCTAATAAGCGCAACGAACTCGTATCCAAGGAGTTGGCAAGCGAGGGAATACAGTGGCACTTTTTTTTAATTTTTTTTTTAATTTTATTTTCGCACTTCAATCTTCCTAGCGCAGCACATTTCGGGGAACTATGGGAGACAGCGGTCAGATCTGCTAAAACCCTTCCCGGACAACAATGGTACCCCAGGATCAGCACAAAGTAATCATTAGCCCTAAATACCTTCCCATCCCGTCGAAGATGCTTTTTTCTTTCTTTACAGAAATTGACGGAATTTCTGGGTGGCTGAGGATGTTTGGAAGGAGAACCACCATCCTAGTGCTACAACCCTGGCCAACATCAAGCAGCAGATTTACATATGTTACCATACCATTATCCGAAATCGAACGCGCGAACGAAGGGAACGATCATCATCTTACGAGGCAGCGAGAGACCTATTATCATCACCATTGTCATCGTTATCATCATCAACCACAAGCAGCAGAGATCACATCCACTCAAGAACCAAGCGTCTCGTAAGAGAAGTTTTTTTGATATACCTATTCCTAAAAAGTAAGCTTCACGAGATTTTACATAACGCCCAGTACAAATCAAATCCTTGAACAGGTCCTTGCGTTTCGTTTAACTAGAGTTAAAATTTTACATTCACCACATTCCCAATTTTCATATGGCATGGTGTGGTCTTTCTATTTTGTTTTAGATTGGAATAATTTGGCCGATGCATTAACTAAGGAACATTAGAGTCATTCCTAGATTGTCACACACAAACAGGGGATCGTTTTCCGAAGATACCACTTACGCAGAAATAAATAATCAGACCTCAAATAGCCTGAGGTATGTTTCGAATGCGGGCAGTCCCATTTGGTGAGTAAAACTTTCTCGTGTTCAGCATTAAGCAAAGTAAAATTTCAACTACTTTCCAATGCACAACAGACTGTACCAGAATGATGGCAGAATTTTCTTACTATCGAAGTTCTTTCAGGAACAATTACAAGCGCCTCTTGTTCGCTATGTAGATATAAACAAATGTCAACGTTATTTGAATTTGTATTTTCTATGCGTTTATTTCAGCACGATAGTACTTTGGTCCGGTCTAAACCCAAACAAACAACTGGTAGAATAGTTTCGAAAGAAACTTCGCATCTCCAGAGGCCACATTGGCTAACTCTGTAATCCAATCGTCGCCTCTATCTGTACTGGGAACTTGCGCTTTAAATTGTGTTTTCGAAAGAACATTACAGAGGAAAATTTCCTCAAACAAGGCGGTCAAAGCTTACCCCTGCTGTCAGGGT